>NW_026700267.1:0-34920 GCF_030435755.1 Ochotona princeps | reverse complement strand
TCCTTGATTGAATTAGCTCTCACACCAATATTTGCGTCTAGAGCCTTTGCATTGAGGGGCTATCTGAAAACGGCTGTGGCGCTGAAGTTGCCTGTGAATGTGGAGTTGGTGGCATGTGAAACCCGCATGTGGAAGCATTCGTTTGTGTGGGATGCTCTACCAGGTTCATTCCTAGATAATGCACTCAAAGGGCACTAAGCATAGAGTGTGGAAAACTGAGTTTCCTTGAGAGCTGCTTGGAAGCCTGATGGTGTGTGAAGTTAGTGAGCCAAATGGAGTTGTTCTCCCACAAGAACCACTCGGCTGATCCTTCTTCAATATGCCCTTCACCAACATGCAGTGTTTCCTTGATTGAATTAGCTCTCACACCAATATTTGCGTCTAGAGCCTTTGCATTGAGGGCTATCTGAAAAACGGCTGTGGCGCTGAAGTTGCCTGTGAATGTGGAGTTGGTGGCATGTGAAACCCGCATGTGGAGCATTGGTTTGTGTGGGATGCTCTAACCAGGTTCATTCCTAGATAATGCACCCAAAGGGCACTAGGCTTAGAGTGTGAAAACTGAGTTTCCTTGAGAGCTGCTTGGAAGCCTGATGGTGTGTGAATTTAGTGAGCAAATGGAGTTGTTCTCCCACAAGAACCACTCGGCTGATCCTTCTTCAATATGCCCTTCACCAACATGCAGTGTTTCCTTGATTGAATTAGCTCTCACACCAATATTTGCGTCTAGAGCCTTTGCATTGAGGGCTATCTGAAAACGGCTGTGGCGCTGAAGTTGCCTGTGAATGTGGAGTTGGTGGCATGTGAAACCCGCATGTGGAGCATTCGTTTGTGTGGGATGCTCTACCAGGTTCATTCCTAGATAATGCACTCAAAGGGCACTAGGCTTAGAGTGTGAAAACTGAGTTTCCTTGAGAGCTGCTTGGAAGCCTGATGGTGTGTGAAGTTAGTGAGCCAAATGGAGTTGTTCTCCCACAAGAACCACTCGGCTGATCCTTCTTCAATATGCCCCCTTTTCACCAACATGCAGTGTTTCCTTGATTGAATTAGCTCTCACAACAATATTTGCGTCTAGAGCCTTTGCATTGAGGGCTATCTGAAAACGGCTGTGGTCGCTGAAGTTGCCTGTGAATGTGGAGTTGGTGGCATGTGAAACCCGCATGTGGAGCATTCGTTTGTGTGGGATGCTCTACCAGGTTCATTCGTAGATAATGCACTCAAAGGCACTAAACATAGAGTGTGAAAACTGAATTTCCTTGGAGAGCTGCTTGGAAGCCTGATGGTGTGTGAAGTTAGTGAGCCAAATAGAGTTGTTTCCCCACAAGAACCACTTGGCTGATCCTTCTTCAATATGCCCTTCACCAACATGCAGTGTTTCCTTGATTGAATTAGCTCTCACACCAATATTTGCGTCTAGAGCCTTTGCATTGAGGGCTATCTGAAAACGGCTGTGGCGCTGATGTTGCCTGTGAATGTGGAGTTGGTGGCATGTGAAACCCGCATGTGGAGCATTCGTTTGTGTGGGATGCTGACCAAGCTTCATTTCAGTCCTAGGCACTCAAAGGGCACTAAGCATAGAGTGTGAAAACTGAGTTTCCTTGAGAGCTGCTTGGAAGCCTGATGGTGTGTGAAGTTAGTGAGCCAAATGGAGTTGTTCTCCCACAAGAACTACTCGGCTGATCCTTCTTCAATATGCCCTTCACCAACATGCAGTGTTTCCTTGATTGAATTAGCTCTCACACCAATATTTGCGTCTAGAGCCTTTCCATTGAGGGCTATCTGAAAACGGCTGTGGCGCTGAAGTTGCCTGTGAATGTGGAGTTGGTGGCATGTGAAACCCGCATGTGGAGCATTCGTTTGTGTGGGATGCTCTACCAGGTTCATTCCTAGATAATGCACTCAAAGGGCACTAAGCATAGAGTGTGAAAACTGAGTTTCCTTGAGAGCTGCTTGGAAGCCTGATGGTGTGTGAAGTTAGTGAGCCAAATGGAGTTGTTCTCCCACAAGAACCACTCGGCTGATCCTTCTTCAATATGCCCTTCACCAACATGCAGTGTTTCCTTGATTGAATTAGCTCTCACACCAATATTTGCGTCTAGAGCCTTTGCATTGAGGGCTATCTGAAAACGGCTGTGGCGCTGAAGTTGCCTGTGAATGTGGAGTTGGTGGCATGTGAAACCCGCATGTGGAGCATTGGTTTGTGTGGGATGCTCTACCAGGTTCATTCCTAGATAATGCACCCAAAGGGCACTAGGCTTAGAGTGTGAAAACTGAGTTTCCTTGAGAGCTGCTTGGAAGCCTGATGGTGTGTGAATTTAGTGAGCCAAATGGAGTTGTTCTCCCACAAGAACCACTCGGCTGATCCTTCTTCAATATGCCCTTCACCAACATGCAGTGTTTCCTTGATTGAATTAGCTCTCACACCAATATTTGCGTCTAGAGCCTTTGCATTGAGGGCTATCTGAAAACGGCTGTGGCGCTGAAGTTGCCTGTGAATGTGGAGTTGGTGGCATGTGAAACCCGCATGTGGAGCATTCGTTTGTGTGGGATGCTCTACCAGGTTCATTCCTAGATAATGCACTCAAAGGGCACTAGGCTTAGAGTGTGAAAACTGAGTTTCCTTGAGAGCTGCTTGGAAGCCTGATGGTGTGTGAAGTTAGTGAGCCAAATGGAGTTGTTCTCCCACAAGAACCACTTGGCTGATCCTTCTTCAATATGCCCTTCACCAACATGCAGTGTTTCCTTGATTGAATTAGCTCTCACACCAATATTTGCGTCTAGAGCCTTTGCATTGAGGGCTATCTGAAAACGGCTGTGGCGCTGAAGTTGCCTGTGAATGTGGAGTTGGTGGCATGTGAAACCCGCATGTGGAGCATTGGTTTGTGTGGGATGCTCTACCAGGTTCATTCCTAGATAATGCACTCAAAGGGCACTAGGCTTAGAGTGTGAAAACTGAGTTTCCTTGAGAGCTGCTTGGAAGCCTGATGGTGTGTGAATTTAGTGAGCCAAATGGAGTTGTTCTCCCACAAGAACCACTCGGCTGATCCTTCTTCAATATGCCCTTCACCAACATGCAGTGTTTCCTTGATTGAATTAGCTCTCACACCAATATTTGCGTCTAGAGCCTTTGCATTGAGGGCTATCTGAAAACGGCTGTGGCGCTGAAGTTGCCTGTGAATGTGGAGTTGGTGGCATGTGAAACCCGCATGTGGAGCATTCGTTTGTGTGGGATGCTCTACCAGGTTCATTCCTAGATAATGCACTCAAAGGGCACTAAGCATAGAGTGTGAAAACTGAGTTTCCTTGAGAGCTGCTTGGAAGCCTGATGGTGTGTGAAGTTAGTGAGCCAAATGGAGTTGTTCTCCCACAAGAACCACTCGGCTGATCCTTCTTCAATATGCCCTTCACCAACATGCAGTGTTTCCTTGATTGAATTAGCTCTCACACCAATATTTGCGTCTAGAGCCTTTGCATTGAGGGCTATCTGAAAACGGCTGTGGCGCTGAAGTTGCCTGTGAATGTGGAGTTCGTGGCATGTGAAACCCGCATGTGGAGCATTCGTTTGTGTGGGATGCTCTACCAGGTTCATTCCTAGATAATGCACTCAAAGGGCACTAGGCTTAGAGTGTGAAAACTGAGTTTCCTTGAGAGCTGCTTGGAAGCCTGATGGTGTGTGAAGTTAGTGAGCCAAATGGAGTTGTTCTCCCACAAGAACCACTTGGCTGATCCTTCTTCAATATGCCCTTCACCAACATGCAGTGTTTCCTTGATTGAATTAGCTCTCACACCAATATTTGCGTCTAGAGCCTTTGCATTGAGGGCTATCTGAAAACGGCTGTGGCGCTGAAGTTGCCTGTGAATGTGGAGTTGGTGGCATGTGAAACCCGCATGTGGAGCATTCGTTTGTGTGGGATGCTGACCAAGCTTCATTTCAGTCCTAGGCACTCAAAGGGCACTAAACATAGAGTGTGAAAACTGAGTTTCCTTGAGAGCTGCTTGGAAGCCTGATGGTGTGTGAAGTTAGTGAGCCAAATGGAGTTGTTCTCCCACAAGAACCACTCGGCTGATCCTTCTTCAATATGCCCTTCACCAACATGCAGTGTTTCCTTGATTGAATTAGCTCTCACACCAATATTTGCGTCTAGAGCCTTTGCATTGAGGGCTATCTGAAAACGGCTGTGGCGCTGAAGTTGCCTGTGAATGTGGAGTTGGTGGCATGTGAAACCCGCATGTGGAGCATTCGTTTGTGTGGGATGCTCTACCAGGTTCATTCCTAGATAATGCACTCAAAGGGCACTAGGCTTAGAGTGTGAAAACTGAGTTTCCTTGAGAGCTGCTTGGAAGCCTGATGGTGTGTGAATTTAGTGAGCCAAATGGAGTTGTTCTCCCACAAGAACCACTCGGCTGATCCTTCTTCAATATGCCCTTCACCAACATGCAGTGTTTCCTTGATTGAATTAGCTCTCACACCAATATTTGCGTCTAGAGCCTTTGCATTGAGGGCTATCTGAAAACGGCTGTGGCGCTGAAGTTGCCTGTGAATGTGGAGTTGGTGGCATGTGAAACCCGCATGTGGAGCATTCGTTTGTGTGGGATGCTCTACCAGGTTCATTCCTAGATAATGCACTCAAAGGGCACTAAACATAGAGTGTGAAAACTGAATTTCCTTGAGAGCTGCTTGGAAGCCTGATGGTGTGTGAAGTTAGTGACCAAATAGAGTTGTTTTCCCACAAGAACCACTCGGCTGATCCTTCTTCAATATGCCCTTCACCAACATGCAGTGTTTCCTTGATTGAATTAGCTCTCACACCAATATTTGCGTCTAGAGCCTTTGCATTGAGGGCTATCTGAAAAAGGCTGTGGCGCTGAAGTTGCCTGTGAATGTGGAGTTGGTGGCATGTGAAACCCGCATGTGGAGCATTCGTTTGTGTGGGATGCTCTACCAGGTTCATTCCTAGATAATGCACTCAAAGGGCACTAGGCTTAGAGTGTGAAAACTGAGTTTCCTTGAGAGCTGCTTGGAAGCCTGATGGTGTGTGAATTTAGTGAGCCAAATGGAGTTGTTCTCCCACAAGAACCACTCGGCTGATCCTTCTTCAATATGCCCTTCACCAACATGCAGTGTTTCCTTGATTGAATTAGCTCTCACACCAATATTTGCGTCTAGAGCCTTTGCATTGAGGGCTATCTGAAAACGGCTGTGGCGCTGAAGTTGCCTGTGAATGTGGAGTTGGTGGCATGTGAAACCCGCATGTGGAGCATTGGTTTGTGTGGGATGCTCTACCAGGTTCATTCCTAGATAATGCACTCAAAGGGCACTAGGCTTAGAGTGTGAAAACTGAGTTTCCTTGAGAGCTGCTTGGAAGCCTGATGGTGTGTGAATTTAGTGAGCCAAATGGAGTTGTTCTCCCACAAGAACCACTCGGCTGATCCTTCTTCAATATGCCCTTCACCAACATGCAGTGTTTCCTTGATTGAATTAGCTCTCACACCAATATTTGCGTCTAGAGCCTTTGCATTGAGGGCTATCTGAAAACGGCTGTGGCGCTGAAGTTGCCTGTGAATGTGGAGTTGGTGGCATGTGAAACCCGCATGTGGAGCATTCGTTTGTGTGGGATGCTCTACCAGGTTCATTCCTAGATAATGCACTCAAAGGGCACTAAACATAGAGTGTGAAAACTGAATTTCCTTGAGAGCTGCTTGGAAGCCTGATGGTGTGTGAAGTTAGTGACCAAATAGAGTTGTTTTCCCACAAGAACCACTCGGCTGATCCTTCTTCAATATGCCCTTCACCAACATGCAGTGTTTCCTTGATTGAATTAGCTCTCACACCAATATTTGCGTCTAGAGCCTTTGCATTGAGGGCTATCTGAAAAAGGCTGTGGCGCTGAAGTTGCCTGTGAATGTGGAGTTGGTGGCATGTGAAACCCGCATGTGGAGCATTCGTTTGTGTGGGATGCTCTACCAGGTTCATTCCTAGATAATGCACTCAAAGGGCACTAGGCTTAGAGTGTGAAAACTGAGTTTCCTTGAGAGCTGCTTGGAAGCCTGATGGTGTGTGAAGTTAGTGAGCCAAATGGAGTTGTTCTCCCACAAGAACCACTCGGCTGATCCTTCTTCAATATGCCCTTCACCAACATGCAGTGTTTCCTTGATTGAATTAGCTCTCACACCAGTATTTTCGTCTAGAGCCTTTGCATTGAGGGCTATCTGAAAACGGCTGTGGCGCTGAAGTTGCCTGTGAATGTGGAGTTGGTGGCATGTGAAACCCGCATGTGGAGCATTCGTTTGTGTGGGATGCTCTACCAGGTTCATTCCTAGATAATGCACTCAAAGGGCACTAAGCATAGAGTGTGAAAACTGAGTTTCCTTGAGAGCTGCTTGGAAGCCTGATGGTGTGTGAAGTTAGTGAGCCAAATGGAGTTGTTCTCCCACAAGAACCACTCGGCTGATCCTTCTTCAATATGCCCTTCACCAACATGCAGTGTTTCCTTGATTGAATTAGCTCTCACACCAATATTTGCGTCTAGAGCCTTTGCATTGAGGGCTATCTGAAAACGGCTGTGGCGCTGAAGTTGCCTGTGAATGTGGAGTTCGTGGCATGTGAAACCCGCATGTGGAGCATTCGTTTGTGTGGGATGCTCTACCAGGTTCATTCCTAGATAATGCACTCAAAGGGCACTAGGCTTAGAGTGTGAAAACTGAGTTTCCTTGAGAGCTGCTTGGAAGCCTGATGGTGTGTGAAGTTAGTGAGCCAAATGGAGTTGTTCTCCCACAAGAACCACTTCGCTGATCCTTCTTCAATATGCCCTTAAACAACATGCAGTGTTTCCTTGATTGAATTAGCTCTCACACCAATATTTGCGTCTAGAGCCTTTGCATTGAGGGCTATCTGAAAACGGCTGTGGCGCTGATGTTGCCTGTGAATGTGGAGTTGGTGGCATGTGAAACCCGCATGTGAAGCATTCGTTTGTGTGGGATGCTGACCAAGCTTCATTTCAGTCCTAGGCACTCAAAGGGCACTAAGCATAGAGTGTGAAAACTGAGTTTCCTTGAGAGCTGCTTGGAAGCCTGATGGTGTGTGAAGTTAGTGAGCCAAATGGAGTTGTTCTCCCACAAGAACTACTCGGCTGATCCTTCTTCAATATGCCCTTCACCAACATGCAGTGTTTTCTTGATTGAATTAGCTCTCACACCAATATTTGCGTCTAGAGCCTTTGCATTGAGGGCTATCTGAAAACGGCTGTGGCGCTGAAGTTGCCTGTGAATGTGGAGTTGGTGGCATGTGAAACCCGCATGTGGAGCATTCGTTTGTGTGGGATGCTCTACCAGGTTCATTCCTAGATAATGCACTCAAAGGGCACTAGGCTTAGAGTGTGAAAACTGAGTTTCCTTGAGAACTGCTTGGAAGCCTGATGGTGTGTGAATTTAGTGAGCCAAATGGAGTTGTTCTCCCACAAGAACCACTCGGCTGATCCTTCTTCAATATGCCCTTCACCAACATGCAGTGTTTCCTTGATTGAATTAGCTCTCACACCAATATTTGCGTCTAGAGCCTTTGCATTGAGGGCTATCTGAAAACGGCTGTGGCGCTGAAGTTGCCTGTGAATGTGGAGTTGGTGGCATGTGAAACCCGCATGTGGAGCATTGGTTTGTGTGGGATGCTCTACCAGGTTCATTCCTAGATAATGCACTCAAAGGGCACTAGGCTTAGAGTGTGAAAACTGAGTTTCCTTGAGAGCTGCTTGGAAGCCTGATGGTGTGTGAATTTAGTGAGCCAAATGGAGTTGTTCTCCCACAAGAACCACTCGGCTGATCCTTCTTCAATATGCCCTTCACCAACATGCAGTGTTTCCTTGATTGAATTAGCTCTCACACCAATATTTGCGTCTAGAGCCTTTGCATTGAGGGCTATCTGAAAACGGCTGTGGCGCTGAAGTTGCCTGTGAATGTGGAGTTGGTGGCATGTGAAACCCGCATGTGGAGCATTCGTTAGTGTGGGATGCTCTACCAGGTTCATTCCTAGATAATGCACTCAAAGGGCACTAAACGTAGAGTGTGAAAACTGAATTTCCTTGAGAGCTGCTTGGAAGCCTGATGGTGTGTGAAGTTAGTGAGCCAAATGGAGTTGTTCTCCCACAAGAACCACTCGGCTGATCCTTCTTCAATATGCCCTTCACCAACATGCAGTGTTTCCTTGATTGAATTAGCTCTCACACCAATATTTGCGTCTAGAGCCTTTGCATTGAGGGCTATCTCAAAACGGCTGTGGCGCTGATGTTGCCTGTGAATGTGGAGTTGGTGGCATGTGAAACCCGCATGTGAAGCATTCGTTTGTGTGGGATGCTGACCAAGCTTCATTTCAGTCCTAGGCACTCAAAGGGCACTAAGCATAGAGTGTGAAAACTGAGTTTCCTTGAGAGCTGCTTGGAAGCCTGATGGTGTGTGAAGTTAGTGAGGCAAATTGAGTTGTTCTCCCACAAGAACTACTCGGCTGATCCTTCTTCAATATGCCCTTCACCAACATGCAGTGTTTCCTTGATTGAATTAGCTCTCACACCAATATTTGCGTCTAGAGCCTTTGCATTGAGGGCTATCTGAAAACGGCTGTGGCGCTGAAGTTGCCTGTGAATGTGGAGTTGGTGGCATGTGAAACCCGCATGTGGAGCATTCGTTTGTGTGGGATGCTCTACCAGGTTCATTCCTAGATAATGCACTAAAAGGGCACTAAACATAGAGTGTGAAAACTGAATTTCCTTGAGAGCTGCTTGGAAGCCTGATGGTGTGTGAAGTTAGTGAGCCAAATGGAGTTGTTCTCCCACAAGAACCACTTCGCTGATCCTTCTTCAATATGCCCTTAAACAACATGCAGTGTTTCCTTGATTGAATTAGCTCTCACACCAATATTTGCGTCTAGAGCCTTTGCATTGAGGGCTATCTGAAAACGGCTGTGGCGCTGATGTTGCCTGTGAATGTGGAGTTGGTGGCATGTGAAACCCGCATGTGAAGCATTCGTTTGTGTGGGATGCTGACCAAGCTTCATTTCAGTCCTAGGCACTCAAAGGGCACTAAGCATAGAGTGTGAAAACTGAGTTTCCTTGAGAGCTGCTTGGAAGCCTGATTGTGTGTGAAGTTAGTGAGCCAAATGGAGTTGTTCTCCCACAAGAACTACTCGGCTGATCCTTCTTCAATATGCCCTTCACCAACATGCAGTGTTTTCTTGATTGAATTAGCTCTCACACCAATATTTGCGTCTAGAGCCTTTGCATTGAGGGCTATCTGAAAACGGCTGTGGCGCTGAAGTTGCCTGTGAATGTGGAGTTGGTGGCATGTGAAACCCGCATGTGGAGCATTCGTTTGTGTGGGATGCTCTACCAGGTTCATTCCTAGATAATGCACTCAAAGGGCACTAGGCTTAGAGTGTGAAAACTGAGTTTCCTTGAGAACTGCTTGGAAGCCTGATGGTGTGTGAAGTTAGTGAGCCAAATGGAGTTGTTCTCCCACAAGAACCACTCGGCTGATCCTTCTTCAATATGCCCTTCACCAACATGCAGTGTTTCCTTGATTGAATTAGCTCTCACACCAATATTTGCGTCTAGAGCCTTTGCATTGAGGGCTATCTGAAAACGGCTGTGGCGCTGAAGTTGCCTGTGAATGTGGAGTTGGTGGCATGTGAAACCCGCATGTGGAGCATTCGTTTGTGTGGGATGCTCTACCAGGTTCATTCCTAGATAATGCACTCAAAGGGCACTAGGCTTAGAGTGTGAAAACTGAGTTTCCTTGAGAGCTGCTTGGAAGCCTGATGGTGTGTGAATTTAGTGAGCCAAATGGAGTTGTTCTCCCACAAGAACCACTCGGCTGATCCTTCTTCAATATGCCCTTCACCAACATGCAGTGTTTCCTTGATTGAATTAGCTCTCACACCAATATTTGCGTCTAGAGCCTTTGCATTGAGGGCTATCTGAAAACGGCTGTGGCGCTGAAGTTGCCTGTGAATGTGGAGTTGGTGGCATGTGAAACCCGCATGTGGAGCATTCGTTAGTGTGGGATGCTCTACCAGGTTCATTCCTAGATAATGCACTCAAAGGGCACTAAACGTAGAGTGTGAAAACTGAATTTCCTTGAGAGCTGCTTGGAAGCCTGATGGTGTGTGAAGTTAGTGAGCCAAATGGAGTTGTTCTCCCACAAGAACCACTTGGCTGATCCTTCTTCAATATGCCCTTCACCAACATGCAGTGTTTCCTTGATTGAATTAGCTCTCACACCAATATTTGCGTCTAGAGCCTTTGCATTGAGGGCTATCTGAAAACGGCTGTGGCGCTGATGTTGCCTGTGAATGTGGAGTTGGTGGCATGTGAAACCCGCATGTGAAGCATTCGTTTGTGTGGGATGCTGACCAAGCTTCATTTCAGTCCTAGGCACTCAAAGGGCACTAAGCATAGAGTGTGAAAACTGAGTTTCCTTGAGAGCTGCTTGGAAGCCTGATGGTGTGTGAAGTTAGTGAGCCAAATGGAGTTGTTCTCCCACAAGAACTACTCGGCTGATCCTTCTTCAATATGCCCTTCACCAACATGCAGTGTTTCCTTGATTGAATTAGCTCTCACACCAATATTTGCGTCTAGAGCCTTTGCATTGAGGGCTATCTGAAAACGGCTGTGGCGCTGAAGTTGCCTGTGAATGTGGAGTTGGTGGCATGTGAAACCCGCATGTGGAGCATTCGTTTGTGTGGGATGCTCTACCAGGTTCATTCCTAGATAATGCACTCAAAGGGCACTAAGCATAGAGTGTGAAAACTGAGTTTCCTTGAGAGCTGCTTGGAAGCCTGATGGTGTGTGAAGTTAGTGAGCCAAATGGAGTTGTTCTCCCACAAGAACCACTCGGCTGATCCTTCTTCAATATGCCCTTCACCAACATGCAGTGTTTCCTTGATTGAATTAGCTCTCACACCAATATTTGCGTCTAGAGCCTTTGCATTGAGGGCTATCTGAAAACGGCTGTGGCGCTGAAGTTGCCTGTGAATGTGGAGTTCGTGGCATGTGAAACCCGCATGTGGAGCATTCCTTTGTGTGGGATGCTCTACCAGGTTCATTCCTAGATAATTCACTCAAAGGGCACTAGGCTTAGAGTGTGAAAACTGAGTTTCCTTGAGAGCTGCTTGGAAGCCTGATGGTGTGTGAAGTTAGTGAGCCAAATGGAGTTGTTCTCCCACAAGAACCACTCGGCTGATCCTTCTTCAATATGCCCTTCACCAACATGCAGTGTTTCCTTGATTGAATTAGCTCTCACACCAATATTTGCGTCTAGAGCCTTTGCATTGAGGGCTATCTGAAAACGGCTGTGGCGCTGAAGTTGCCTGTGAATGTGGAGTTGGTGGCATGTGAAACCCGCATGTGGAGCATTCGTTTGTGTGGGATGCTGACCAAGCTTCATTTCAGTCCTAGGCACTCAAAGGGCACTAAACATAGAGTGTGAAAACTGAGTTTCCTTGAGAGCTGCTTGGAAGCCTGATGGTGTGTGAAGTTAGTGAGCCAAATGGAGTTGTTCTCCCACAAGAACCACTCGGCTGATCCTTCTTCAATATGCCCTTCACCAACATGCAGTGTTTCCTTGATTGAATTAGCTCTCACACCAATATTTGCGTCTAGAGCCTTTGCATTGAGGGCTATCTGAAAACGGCTGTGGCGCTGAAGTTGCCTGTGAATGTGGAGTTGGTGGCATGTGAAACCCGCATGTGGAGCATTCGTTTGTGTGGGATGCTCTACCAGGTTCATTCCTAGATAATGCACTCAAAGGGCACTAGGCTTAGAGTGTGAAAACTGAGTTTCCTTGAGAGCTGCTTGGAAGCCTGATGGTGTGTGAATTTAGTGAGCCAAATGGAGTTGTTCTCCCACAAGAACCACTCGGCTGATCCTTCTTCAATATGCCCTTCACCAACATGCAGTGTTTCCTTGATTGAATTAGCTCTCACACCAATATTTGCGTCTAGAGCCTTTGCATTGAGGGCTACCTGAAAACGGCTGTGGCGCTGAAGTTGCCTGTGAATGTGGAGTTGGTGGCATGTGAAACCCGCATGTGGAGCATTCGTTTGTGTGGGATGCTCTACCAGGTTCATTCCTAGATAATGCACTCAAAGGGCACTAAGCATAGAGTGTGAAAACTGAGTTTCCTTGAGAGCTGCTTGGAAGCCTGATGGTGTGTGAAGTTAGTGAGCCAAATGGAGTTGTTCTCCCACAAGAACCACTCGGCTGATCCTTCTTCAATATGCCCTTCACTAACATGCAGTGTTTCCTTGATTGAATTAGCTCTCACACCAATATTTGCGTCTAGAGCCTTTGCATTGAGGGCTATCTGAAAACGGCTGTGGCGCTGAAGTTGCCTGTGAATGTGGAGTTGGTGGCATGTGAAACCCGCATGTGGAGCATTCGTTTGTGTGGGATGCTCTACCAGGTTCATTCCTAGATAATGCACTCAAAGGGCACTAAGCATAGAGTGTGAAAACTGAGTTTCCTTGAGAGCTGCTTGGAAGCCTGATGGTGTGTGAATTTAGTGAGCCAAATGGAGTTGTTCTCCCACAAGAACCACTCGGCTGATCCTTCTTCAATATGCCCTTCACCAACATGCAGTGTTTCCTTGATTGAATTAGCTCTCACACCAATATTTGCATCTAGAGATTTTGCATTGAGGGCTATCTGAAAACGGCTGTGGCGCTGAAGTTGCCTGTGAATGTGGAGTTGGTGGCATGTGAAACCCGCATGTGGAGCATTCGTTTGTGTGGGATGCTCTACCAGGTTCATTCCTAGATAATGCACTCAAAGGGCACTAAACATAGAGTGTGAAAACTGAATTTCCTTGAGAGCTGCTTGGAAGCCTGATGGTGTGTGAAGTTAGTGAGCCAAATGGAGTTGTTCTCCCACAAGAACCACTTCGCTGATCCTTCTTCAATATGCCCTTAAACAACATGCAGTGTTTCCTTGATTGAATTAGCTCTCACACCAATATTTGCGTCTAGAGCCTTTGCATTGAGGGCTATCTGAAAACGGCTGTGGCGCTGATGTTGCCTGTGAATGTGGAGTTGGTGGCATGTGAAACCCGCATGTGAAGCATTCGTTTGTGTGGGATGCTGACCAAGCTTCATTTCAGTCCTAGGCACTCAAAGGGCACTAAGCATAGAGTGTGAAAACTGAGTTTCCTTGAGAGCTGCTTGGAAGCCTGACGGTGTGTGAATTTAGTGAGCCAAATGGAGTTGTTCTCCCACAAGAACCACTCGGCTGATCCTTCTTCAATATGCCCTTCACCAACATGCAGTGTTTCCTTGATTGAATTAGCTCTCACACCAATATTTGCGTCTAGAGCCTTTGCATTGAGGGCTATCTGAAAACGGCTGTGGCGCTGAAGTTGCCTGTGAATGTGGAGTTGGTGGCATGTGAAACCCGCATGTGGAGCATTCGTTTGTGTGGGATGCTCTACCAGGATCATTCCTAGATAATGCACTCAAAGGGCACTAGGCTTAGAGTGTGAAAACTGAGTTTCCTTGAGAGCTGCTTGGAAGCCTGATGGTGTGTGAATTTAGTGAGCCAAATGGAGTTGTTCTCCCACAAGAACCACTCGGCTGATCCTTCTTCAATATGCCCTTCACCAACATGCAGTGTTTCCTTGATTGAATTAGCTCTCACACCAATATTTGCGTCTAGAGCCTTTGCATTGAGGGCTATCTGAAAACGGCTGTGGCGCTGAAGTTGCCTGTGAATGTGGAGTTGGTGGCATGTGAAACCCGCATGTGGAGCATTCGTTTGTGTGGGATGCTCTACCAGGTTCATTCCTAGATAATGCACTCAAAGGGCACTAGGCTTAGAGTGTGAAAACTGAGTTTCCTTGAGAGCTGCTTGGAAGCCTGATGGTGTGTGAATTTAGTGAGCCAAATGGAGTTGTTCTCCCACAAGAACCACTCGGCTGATCCTTCTTCAATATGCCCTTCACCAACATGCAGTGTTTCCTTGATTGAATTAGCTCTCACACCAATATTTGCGTCTAGAGCCTTTGCATTGAGGGCTATCTGAAAACGGCTGTGGCGCTGAAGTTGCCTGTGAATGTGGAGTTGGTGGCATGTGAAACCCGCATGTGGAGCATTCCTTTGTGTGGGATGCTCTACCAGGTTCATTCCTAGATAATGTACTCAAAGGGCACTAAGCATAGAGTGTGAAAACTGAGTTTCCTTGAGAGCTGCTTGGAAGCCTGATGGTGTGTGAAGTTAGTGAGCCAAATGGAGTTGTTCTCCCACAAGAACCACTCGGCTGATCCTTCTTCAATATGCCCTTCACTAACATGCAGTGTTTCCTTGATTGAATTAGCTCTCACACCAATATTTGCGTCTAGAGCCTTTGCATTGAGGGCTATCTGAAAACGGCTGTGGCGCTGAAGTTGCCTGTGAATGTGGGGTTGGTGGCATGTGAAACCCGCATGTGGAGCATTCGTTTGTGTGGGATGCTCTACCAGGTTCATTCCTAGATAATGCACTCAAAGGGCACTAGGCTTAGAGTGTGAAAACTGAGTTTCCTTGAGAGCTGCTTGGAAGCCTGATGGTGTGTGAAGTTAGTGAGCCAAATGGAGTTGTTCTCCCACAAGAACCACTCGGATGATCCTTCTTCAATATGCCCTTCACCAACATGCAGTGTTTCCTTGATTGAATTAGCTCTCACACCAATATTTGCGTCTAGAGCCTTTGCATTGAGGGCTATCTGAAAACGGCTGTGGCGCTGAAGTTGCCTGTGAATGTGGAGTTGGTGGCATGTGAAACCCGCATATGGAGCATTCGTTTGTGTGGGATGCTCTACCAGGTTCATTCCTAGATAATGCACTCAAAGGGCACTAAGCATAGAGTGTGAAAACTGAATTTCCTTGAGAGCTGCTTGGAAGCCTGATGGTGTGTGAAGTTAGTGAGCCAAATAGAGTTGTTCTCCCACAAGAACCACTCGGCTGATCCTTCTTCAATATGCCCTTCACCAACATGCAGTGTTTCCTTGATTGAATTAGCTCTCACACCAATATTTGCGTCTAGAGCCTTTGCATTGAGGGCTATCTGAAAACGGCTGTGGCGCTGAAGTTGCCTGTGAATGTGGAGTTGGTGGCATGTGAAACCCGCATGTGGAGCATTGGTTTGTGTGGGATGCTCTACCAGGTTCATTCCTAGATAATGCACTCAAAGGGCACTAGGCTTAGAGTGTGAAAACTGAGTTTCCTTGAGAGCTGCTTGGAAGCCTGATGGTGTGTGAAGTTAGTGAGCCAAATGGAGTTGTTCTCCCACAAGAAACACTCGGCTGATCCTTCTTCAATATGCCCTTCACCAACATGCAGTGTTTCCTTGATTGAATTAGCTCTCACACCAATATTTGCGTCTAGAGCCTTTGCATTGAGGGCTATCTGAAAACGGCTGTGGCGCTGAAGTTGCCTGTGAATGTGGAGTTGGTGGCATGTGAAACCCGCATGTGGAACATTCGTTTGTGTGGGATGCTCTACCAGGTTCATTCCTAGATAATGCACTCAAAGGGCACTAAGCATAGAGTGTGAAAACTGAGTTTCCTTGAGAGCTGCTTGGAAGCCTGATGGTGTGTGAATTTAGTGAGCCAAATGGAGTTGTTCTCCCACAAGAACCACTCGGCTGATCCTTCTTCAATATGCCCTTCACTAACATGCAGTGTTTCCTTGATTGAATTAGCTCTCACACCAATATTTGCGTCTAGAGCCTTTGCATTGAGGGCTATCTGAAAACGGCTGTGGCGCTGATGTTGCCTGTGAATGTGGAGTTGGTGGCATGTGAAACCCGCATGTGGAGCATTCGTTTGTGTGGGATGCTCTACCAGGTTCATTCCTAGATAATGCACTCAAAGGGCACTAGGCTTAGAGTGTGAAAACTGAGTTTCCTTGAGAGCTGCTTGGAAGCCTGATGGTGTGTGAAGTTAGTGAGCCAAATGGAGTTGTTCTCCCACAAGAACCACTCGGCTGATCCTTCTTCAATATGCCCTTCACCAACATGCAGTGTTTCCTTGATTGAATTAGCTCTCACACCAATATTTGCGTCTAGAGCCTTTGCATTGAGGGCTATCTGAAAACGGCTGTGGCGCTGATGTTGCCTGTGAATGTGGAGTTGGTGGCATGTGAAACCCGCATGTGGAGCATTCGTTTGTGTGGGATGCTGACCAAGATTCATTTCAGTCCTAGGCACTCAAAGGGCACTAAGCATAGAGTGTGAAAACTGAGTTTCCTTGAGAGCTGCTTGGAAGCCTGATGGTGTGTGAAGTTAGTGAGCCAAATGGAGTTGTTCTCCCACAAGAACCACTCGGCTGATCCTTCTTCAATATGCCCTTCACCAACATGCAGTGTTTCCTTGATTGAATTAGCTCTCACACCAATATTTGCGTCTAGAGCCTTTGCATTGAGGGCTATCTGAAAACGGCTGTGGCGCTGAAGTTGCCTGTGAATGTGGAGTTGGTGGCATGTGAAACCCGCATGTGGAGCATTCGTTTGTGTGGGGATGCTCTACCAGGTTCATTCCTAGATAATGCACTCAAAGGGCACTAGGCTTAGAGTGTGAAAACTGAGTTTCCTTGAGAGCTGCTTGGAAGCCTGATGGTGTGTGAAGTTAGTGAGCCAAATGGAGTTGTTCTCCCACAAGAACCACTCGGCTGATCCTTCTTCAATATGCCCTTCACCAACATGCAGTGTTTCCTTGATTGAATTAGCTCTCACACCAATATTTGCGTCTAGAGCCTTTGCATTGAGGGCTATCTGAAAACGGCTGTGGCGCTGATGTTGCCTGTGAATGTGGAGTTGGTGGCATGTGAAACCCGCATGTGGAGCCATTCGTTTGTGTGGGATGCTTACCAAGATTCATTTCAGTCCTAGGCACTCAAAGGGCACTAAGCATAGAGTGTGAAAACTGAGTTTCCTTGAGCTGCTTGGAAGCCTGATGGTGTGTGAAGTTAGTGAGCCAAATGGAGTTGTTCTCCCACAAGAACCACTCGGCTGATCCTTCTTCAATATGCCTTCACCAACATGCAGTGTTTCCTTGATTGAATTAGCTCTCACACCAATATTTGCGTCTAGAGCCTTTGCATTGAGGGCTATCTGAAAACGGCTGTGGCGCTGAAGTTGCCTGTGAATGTGGAGTTGGTGGCATGTGAAACCCGCATGTGGAGCATTCGTTTGTGTGGGATGCTCTACCAGGTTCATTCCTAGATAATGCACTCAAAGGGCACTAAGCATAGAGTGTGAAAACTGAGTTGCCTTGAGAGCTGTTTGGAAGCCTGATGGTGTGTGAAGTTAGTGAGCCAAATGGAGTTGTTCTCCCACAAGAACCACTCGGCTGATCCTTCTTCAATATGCCCTTCACCAACATGCAGTGTTTCCTTGATTGAATTAGCTCTCACACCAATATTTGCGTCTAGAGCCTTTGCATTGAGGGCTATCTGAAAACGGCTGTGGCGCTGAAGTTGCCTGTGAATGTGGAGTTGGTGGCATGTGAAACCCGCATGTGGAGCATTCGTTTGTGTGGGAGATGCTCTACCAGGTTCATTCCTAGATAATGCACTCAAAGGGCACTAGGCTTAGAGTGTGAAAACTGAGTTTCCTTGAGAGCTGCTTGGAAGCCTGATGGTGTGTGAAGTTAGTGAGCCAAATGGAGTTGTTCTCCCACAAGAACCACTCGGCTGATCCTTCTTCAATATGCCCTTCACCAACATGCAGTGTTTCCTTGATTGAATTAGCTCTCACACCAATATTTGCGTCTAGAGCCTTTGCATTGAGGGCTATCTGAAAACGGCTGTGGCGCTGAAGTTGCCTGTGAATGTGGAGTTGGTGGCATGTGAAACCCGCATGTGGAGCATTCGTTTGTGTGGGATCCTGACCAAGCTTCATTTCAGTCCTAGGCACACAAAGGGCACTAAGCATAGAGTGTGAAAACTGAGTTTCCTTGAGAGCTGCTTGGAAGCCTGATGGTGTGTGAAGTTAGTGAGCCAAATGGAGTTGTTCTCCCACAAGAACCACTCGGCTGATCCTTCTTCAATATGCCCTTCACCAACATGCAGTGTTTCCTTGATTGAATTAGCTCTCACACCAATATTTGCGTCTAGAGCCTTTGCATTGAGGGCTATCTGAAAACGGCTGTGGCGCTGAAGTTGCCTGTGAATGTGGAGTTGGTGGCATGTGAAACCCGCATGTGGAGCATTCGTTTGTGTGGGATGCTCTACCAGGTTCATTCCTAGATAATGCACTCAAAGGGCACTAAACATAGAGTGTGAAAACTGAATTTCCTTGAGAGCTGCTTGGAAGCCTGATGGTGTGTGAAGTTAGTGAGCCAAATGGAGTTGTTCTCCCACAAGAACCACTCGGCTGATCCTTCTTCAATATGCCCTTCACCAACATGCAGTGTTTCCTTGATTGAATTAGCTCTCACACCAATATTTGCGTCTAGAGCCTTTGCATTGAGGGCTATCTGAAAACGGCTGTGGCGCTGAAGTTGCCTGTGAATGTGGAGTTGGTGGCATGTGAAACCCGCATGTGGAGCATTCGTTTGTGTGGGATGCTCTACCAGGTTCATTCCTAGATAATGCACTCAAAGGGCACTAAGCATAGAGTGTGAAAACTGAGTTTCCTTGAGAGCTGCTTGGAAGCCTGATGGTGTGTGTAGTGAGCCAAATGGAGTTGTTCTCCCACAAGAACCACTCGGCTGATCCTTCTTCAATATGCCCTTCACCAACATGCAGTGTTTCCTTGATTGAATTAGCTCTCACACCAATATTTGCGTCTAGAGCCTTTGCATTGAGGGCTATCTGAAAACGGCTGTGGCGCTGAAGTTGCCTGTGAATGTGGAGTTGGTGGCATGTGAAACCCGCATGTGGAGCATTCGTTTGTGTGGGATGCTCTACCAGGTTCATTCCTAGATAATGCACTCAAAGGGCACTAAGCATAGAGTGTGAAAACTGAGTTTCCTTGAGAGCTGCTTGGAAGCCTGATGGTGTGTGAAGTTAGTGAGCCAAATGGAGTTGTTCTCCCACAAGAACCACTCGGCTGATCCTTCTTCAATATGCCCTTCACCAACATGCAGTGTTTCCTTGATTGAATTAGCTCTCACACCAATATTTGCGTCTAGAGCCTTTGCATTGAGGGCTATCTGAAAACGGCTGTGGCGCTGAAGTTGCCTGTGAATGTGGAGTTGGTGGCATGTGAAACCCGCATGTGGAACATTCGTTTGTGTGGGATGCTCTACCAGGTTCATTCCTAGATAATGCACTCAAAGGGCACTAAGCATAGAGTGTGAAAACTGAGTTTCCTTGAGAGCTGCTTGGAAGCCTGATGGTGTGTGTAGTGAGCCAAATGGAGTTGTTCTCCCACAAGAACCACTCGGCTGATCCTTCTTCAATATGCCCTTCACCAACATGCAGTGTTTCCTTGATTGAATTAGCTCTCACACCAATATTTGCGTCTAGAGCCTTTCAATTGAGGGCTATCTGAAAACGGCTGTGGCGCTGAAGTTGCCTGTGAATGTGGAGTTGGTGGCATGTGAAACCCGCATGTGGAGCATTCGTTTGTGTGGGATGCTCTACCAGGTTCATTCCTAGATAATGCACTCAAAGGGCACTAAGCATAGAGTGTGAAAACTGAGTTTCCTTGAGAGCTGCTTGGAAGCCTGATGGTGTGTGAAGTTAGTGAGCCAAATGGAGTTGTTCTCCCACAAGAACCACTCGGCTGATCCTTCTTCAATATGCCCTTCACCAACATGCAGTGTTTCCTTGATTGAATTAGCTCTCACACCAATATTTGCGTCTAGAGCCTTTGCGTTGAGGGCTATCTGAAAACGGCTGTGGCGCTGAAGTTGCCTGTGAATGTGGAGTTGGTGGCATGTGAAACCCGCATGTGGAGCATTCGTTTGTGTGGGATGCTGACCAAGCTTCATTTCAGTCCTAGGCACACAAAGAGCACTAAGCATAGAGTGTGAAAACTGAGTTCCTTGAGAGCTGCTTGGAAGCCTGATGGTGTGTGAAGTTAGTGAGCCAAATGGAGTTGTTCTCCCACAAGAACCACTCGGCTGATCCTTCTTCAATATGCCCTTCACCAACATGCAGTGTTTCCTTGATTGAATTAGCTCTCACACCAATATTTGCGTCTAGAGCCTTTGCATTGAGGGCTATCTGAAAACGGCTGTGGCGCTGAAGTTGCCTGTGAATGTGGAGTTGGTGGCATGTGAAACCCGCATGTGGAACATTCGTTTGTGTGGGATGCTCTACCAGGTTCATTCCTAGATAATGCATTCAAAGGGCACTAAACATAGAGTGTGAAAACTGAGTTTCCTTGAGAGCTGCTTGGAAGCCTGATGGTGTGTGAAGTTAGTGAGCCAAATGGAGTTGTTCTCCCACAAGAACCACTCGGCTGATCCTTCTTCAATATGCCCTTCACCAACATGCAGTGTTTCCTTGATTGAATTAGCTCTCACACCAATATTTGCGTCTAGAGCCTTTGCATTGAGGGCTATCTGAAAACGGCTGTGGCGCTGAAGTTGCCTGAGAATGTGGAGATGGTGGCATGTGAAACCCGCATGTGGAGCATTCGTTTGTGTGGGATGCTCCACCAGGTTCATTCCTAGATAATGCACTCAAAGGGCACTAAGCATAGAGTGTGAAAACTGAGTTTCCTTGAGAGCTGCTTGGAAGCCTGATGGTGTGTGAAGTTAGTGAGCCAAATGGAGTTGTTCTCCCACAAGAACCACTCGGCTGATCCTTCTTCAATATGCCCTTCACCAACATGCAGTGTTTCCTTGATTGAATTAGCTCTCACACCAATATTTGCGTCTAGAGCCTTTCAATTGAGGGCTATCTGAAAACGGCTGTGGCGCTGAAGTTGCCTGTGAATGTGGAGTTGGTGGCATGTGAAACCCGCATGTGAAGCATTCGTTTGTGTGGGATGTTGACCAAGCTTCATTTCAGTCCTAGGCACACAAAGGGCACTAAGCATAGAGTGTGAAAACTGAGTTTCCTTGAGAGCTGCTTGGAAGCCTGATGGTGTGTGAAGTTAGTGAGCCAAATGGAGTTGTTCTCCCACAAGAACCACTCGGCTGATCCTTCTTCAATATGCCCTTCACCAACATGCAGTGTTTCCTTGATTGAATTAGCTCTCACACCAATATTTGCGTCTAGAGCCTTTGCATTGAGGGCTATCTGAAAACGGCTGTGGCGCTGAAGTTGCCTGTGAATGTGGAGTTGGTGGCATGTGAAACCGCATGTGGAACATTCGTTTGTGTGGGATGCTCTACCAGGTTCATTCCTAGATAATGCATTCAAAGGGCACTAAACATAGCGTGTGAAAACTGAGTTTCCTTGAGAGCTGCTTGGAAGCCTGATGGTGTGTGAAGTTAGTGAGCCAAATGGAGTTGTTCTCCCACAAGAACCACTCGGCTGATCCTTCTTCAATATGCCCTTCACCAACATGCAGTGTTTCCTTGATTGAATTAGCTCTCACACCAATATTTGCGTCTAGAGCCTTTGCATTGAGGGCTATCTGAAAACGGCTGTGGCGCTGAAGTTGCCTGTGAATGTGGAGTTGGTGGCATGTGAAACCCGCATGTGGAGCATTCGTTTGTGTGGGATGCTCTACCAGGTTCATTCCTAGATAATGCACTCAAAGGGCACTAAGCATAGAGTGTGAAAACTGAGTTTCCTTGAGAGCTGCTTGGAAGCCTGATGGTGTGTGAAGTTAGTGAGCCAAATGGAGTTGTTCTCCCACAAGAACCACTCGGCTGATCCTTCTTCAATATGCCCTTCACCAACATGCAGTGTTTCCTTGATTGAATTAGCTCTCACACCAATATTTGCGTCTAGAGCCTTTGCATTGAGGGCTATCTGAAAACGGCTGTGGCGCTGAAGTTGCCTGTGAATGTGGAGTTGGTGGCATGTGAAACCCGCATGTGGAGCATTCGTTTGTGTGGGATGTTGACCAAGCTTCATTTCAGTCCTAGGCACACAAAGGGCACTAAGCATAGAGTGTGAAAACTGAGTTTCCTTGAGAGCTGCTTGGAAGCCTGATGGTGTGTGAAGTTAGTGAGCCAAATGGAGTTGTTCTCCCACAAGAACCACTCGGCTGATCCTTCTTCAATATGCCCTTCACCAACATGCAGTGTTTCCTTGATTGAATTAGCTCTCACACCAATATTTGCGTCTAGAGCCTTTGCATTGAGGGCTATCTGAAAACGGCTGTGGCGCTGAAGTTGCCTGTGAATGTGGAGTTGGTGGCATGTGAAACCCGCATGTGGAGCATTCGTTTGTGTGGGATGCTGACCAAGCTTCATTTCAGTCCTAGGCACACAAAGAGCACTAAGCATAGAGTGTGAAAACTGAGTTCCTTGAGAGCTGCTTGGAAGCCTGATGGTGTGTGAAGTTAGTGAGCCAAATGGAGTTGTTCTCCCACAAGAACCACTCGGCTGATCCTTCTTCAATATGCCCTTCACCAACATGCAGTGTTTCCTTGATTGAATTAGCTCTCACACCAATATTTGCGTCTAGAGCCTTTGCATTGAGGGCTATCTGAAAACGGCTGTGGCGCTGAAGTTGCCTGTGAATGTGGAGTTGGTGGCATGTGAAACCCGCATGTGGAGCATTCGTTTGTGAGGGATGCTCTACCAGGTTCATTCCTAGATAATGCACTCAAAGGGCACTAGGCTTAGAGTGTGAAAACTGAGTTTCCTTGAGAGCTGCTTGGAAGCCTGATGGTGTGTGAAGTTAGTGAGCCAAATGGAGTTGTTCTCCCACAAGAACCACTCGGCTGATCCTTCTTCAATATGCCCTTCACCAACATGCAGTGTTTCCTTGATTGAATTAGCTCTCACACCAATATTTGCGTCTAGAGCCTTTCAATTGAGGGCTATCTGAAAACGGCTGTGGCGCTGAAGTTGCCTGTGAATGTGGAGTTGGTGGCATGTGAAACCCGCATGTGAAGCATTCGTTTGTGTGGGATGTTGACCAAGCTTCATTTCAGTCCTAGGCACACAAAGGGCACTAAGCATAGAGTGTGAAAACTGAGTTTCCTTGAGAGCTGCTTGGAAGCCTGATGGTGTGTGAAGTTAGTGAGCCAAATGGAGTTGTTCTCCCACAAGAACCACTCGGCTGATCCTTCTTCAATATGCCCTTCACCAACATGCAGTGTTTCCTTGATTGAATTAGCTCTCACACCAATATTTGCGTCTAGAGCCTTTGCATTGAGGGCTATCTGAAAACGGCTGTGGCGCTGAAGTTGCCTGTGAATGTGGAGTTGGTGGCATGTGAAACCCGCATGTGGAGCATTCGTTTGTGTGGGATGCTGACCAAGCTTCATTTCAGTCCTAGGCACACAAAGAGCACTAAGCATAGAGTGTGAAAACTGAGTTTCCTTGAGAGCTGCTTGGAAGCCTGATGGTGTGTGAAGTTAGTGAGCCAAATGGAGTTGTTCTCCCACAAGAACCACTCGGCTGATCCTTCTTCAATATGCCCTTCACCAACATGCAGTGTTTCCTTGATTGAATTAGCTCTCACACCAATATTTGCGTCTAGAGCCTTTGCATTGAGGGCTATCTGAAAACGGCTGTGGCGCTGAAGTTGCCTGTGAATGTGGAGTTGGTGGCATGTGAAACCGCATGTGGAACATTCGTTTGTGTGGGATGCTCTACCAGGTTTATTCCTAGATAATACATTCAAAGGGCACTAAACATAGAGTGTGAAAACTGAGTTTCCTTGAGAGCTGCTTGGAAGCCTGATGGTGTGTGAAGTTAGTGAGCCAAATGGAGTTGTTCTCCCACAAGAACCACTCGGCTGATTCTTCTTCAATATGCCCTTCACCAACATGCAGTGTTTCCTTGATTGAATTAGCTCTCACACCAATATTTGCGTCTAGAGCCTTTGCATTGAGGGCTATCTGAAAACGGCTGTGGCGCTGAAGTTGCCTGTGAATGTGGAGTTGGTGGCATGTGAAACCCGCATGTGGAGCATTCGTTTGTGTGGGATGCTCTACCAGGTTCATTCCTAGATAATGCACTCAAAGGGCACTAGGCTTAGAGTGTGAAAACTCAGTTTCCTTGAGAGCTGCTTGGAAGCCTGATGGTGTGTGAAGTTAGTGAGCCAAATGGAGTTGTTCTCCCACAAGAACCACTCGGCTGATCCTTCTTCAATATGCCCTTCACCAACATGCAGTGTTTCCTTGATTGAATTAGCTCTCACACCAATATTTGCGTCTAGAGCCTTTGCATTGAGGGCTATCTGAAAACGGCTGTGGCGCTGAAGTTGCCTGTGAATGTGGAGTTGGTGGCATGTGAAACCCGCATGTGGAGCATTCGTTTGTGTGGGATGCTCTACCAGGTTCATTCCTAGATAATGCACTCAAAGGGCACTAAGCATAGAGTGTGACAACTGAGTTTCCTTGAGAGCTGCTTGGAAGCCTGATGGTGTGTGAATTTAGTGAGCCAAATGGAGTTGTTCTCCCACAAGAACCACTCGGCTGATCCTTCTTCAATATGCCCTTCACCAACATGCAGTGTTTCCTTGATTGAATTAGCTCTCACACCAATATTTGCGTCTAGAGCCTTTGCATTGAGGGCTATCTGAAAACGGCTGTGGCGCTGAAGTTGCCTGAGAATGTGGAGATGGTGGCATGTGAAACCCGCATGTGGAGCATTGCTTTGTGTGGGATGCTCTACCAGGTTCATTCCTAGATAATGCACTCAAAGGGCACTAAGCATAGAGTGTGAAAACTGAGTTTCCTTGAGAGCTGCTTGGAAGCCTGATGGTGTGTGAAGTTAGTGAGCCAAATGGAGTTGTTCTCCCACAAGAACCACTCGGCTGATCCTTCTTCAATATGCCCTTCACCAACATGCAGTGTTTCCTTGATTGAATTAGCTCTCACACCAATATTTGCGTCTAGAG
The DNA here is from genome assembly GCF_030435755.1 of Ochotona princeps. Lineage (NCBI taxonomy): Eukaryota > Metazoa > Chordata > Mammalia > Lagomorpha > Ochotonidae > Ochotona > Ochotona princeps. The sequence continues at coordinate 9,988 of NW_026700267.1, read as the reverse complement.
CCTTTCAATTGAGGGCTATCTGAAAACGGCTGTGGCGCTGAAGTTGCCTGTGAATGTGGAGTTGGTGGCATGTGAAACCCGCATGTGAAGCGTTCGTTTGTGTGGGATGTTGACCAAGCTTCATTTCAGTCCTAGGCACACAAAGGGCACTAAGCATAGAGTGTGAAAACTGAGTTTCCTTGAGAGCTGCTTGGAAGCCTGATGGTGTGTGAAGTTAGTGAGCCAAATGGAGTTGTTCTCCCACAAGAACCACTCGGCTGATCCTTCTTCAATATGCCCTTCACCAACATGCAGTGTTTCCTTGATTGAATTAGCTCTCACACCAATATTTGCGTCTAGAGCCTTTGCATTGAGGGCTATCTGAAAACGGCTGTGGCGCTGAAGTTGCCTGTGAATGTGGAGTTGGTGGCATGTGAAACCCGCATGTGGAGCATTCGTTTGTGTGGGATGCTCTACCAGGTTCATTCCTAGATAATGCACTCAAAGGGCACTAGGCTTAGAGTGTGAAAACTGAGTTTCCTTGAGAGCTGCTTGGAAGCCTGATGGTGTGTGAAGTTAGTGAGCCAAATGGAGTTGTTCTCCCACAAGAACCACTCGGCTGATTCTTCTTCAATATGCCCTTCACCAACATGCAGTGTTTCCTTGATTGAATTAGCTCTCACACCAATATTTGCGTCTAGAGCCTTTGCATTGAGGGCTATCTGAAAACGGCTGTGGCGCTGAAGTTGCCTGTGAATGTGGAGTTGGTGGCATGTGAAACCCGCATGTGGAGCATTCGTTTGTGTGGGATGCTCTACCAGGTTCATTCCTAGATAATGCACTCAAAGGGCACTAGGCTTAGAGTGTGAAAACTGAGTTTCCTTGAGAGCTGCTTGGAAGCCTGATGGTGTGTGAAGTTAGTGAGCCAAATGGAGTTGTTCTCCCACAAGAACCACTCGGCTGATCCTTCTTCAATATGCCCTTCACCAACATGCAGTGTTTCCTTGATTGAATTAGCTCTCACACCAATATTTGCGTCTAGAGCCTTTGCATTGAGGGCTATCTGAAAACGGCTGTGGCGCTGAAGTTGCCTGTGAATGTGGAGTTGGTGGCATGTGAAACCCGCATGTGGAGCATTCGTTTGTGTGGGATGCTGACTAAGCTTCATTTCAGTCCTAGGCACACTAAGGGCACTAAGCATAGAGTGTGAAAACTGAGTTTCCTTGAGAGCTGCTTGGAAGCCTGATGGTGTGTGAAGTTAGTGAGCCAAATGGAGTTGTTCTCCCACAAGAACCACTCAGCTGATCCTTCTTCAATATGCCCTTCACCAACATGCAGTGTTTCCTTGATTGATTTAGCTCTCACACCAATATTTGCGTCTAGAGCCTTTGCATTGAGGGCTATCTGAAAACGGCTGTGGCGCTGAAGTTGCCTGTGAATGTGGAGTTGGTGGCATGTGAAACCCGCATGTGGAGCATTCGTTTGTGTGGGATGCTCTACCAGGTTCATTTCAGTCCTAGGCACTCAAAGGGCACTAAGCATAGAGTGTGAAAACTGAGTTTCCTTGAGAGCTGCTTGGAAGCCTGATGGTGTGTGAAGTTAGTTAGCCAAATGGAGATGTTCTCCCACAAGAACCACTCGGCTGATCCTTCTTCAATATGCCCTTCACCAACATGCAGTGTTTCCTTGATTGAATTAGCTCTCACACCAATATTTGCGTCTAGAGCCTTTGCATTGAGGGCTATCTGAAAACGGCTGTGGCGCTGAAGTTGCCTGTGAATGTGGAGTTGGTGGCATGTGAAACCCGCATGTGGAGCATTCGTTTGTGTGGGATGCTCTACCAGGTTCATTCCTAGATAATGCACTCAAAGGGCACTAGGCTTAGAGTGTGAAAACTGAGTTTCCTTGAGAGCTGCTTGGAAGCCTGATGGTGTGTGAAGTTAGTGAGCCAAATGGAGTTGTTCTCCCACAAGAACCACTCGGCTGATCCTTCTTCAATATGCCCTTCACCAACATGCAGTGTTTCCTTGATTGAATTAGCTCTCACACCAATATTTGCGTCTAGAGCCTTTGCATTGAGGGCTATCTGAAAACGGCTGTGGCGCTGAAGTTGCCTGTGAATGTGGAGTTGGTGGCATGTGAAACCCGCATGTGGAGCATTCGTTTGTGTGGGATGCTGACCAAGCTTCATTTCAGTCCTAGGCACTCAAAGGGCACTAAGCATAGAGTGTGAAAACTGAGTTTCCTTGAGAGCTGCTTGGAAGCCTGATGGTGTGTGAAGTTAGTGAGCCAAATGGAGTTGTTCTCCCACAAGAAACACTCGGCTGATCCTTCTTCAATATGCCCTTCAACAACATGCAGTGTTTCCTTGATTGAATTAGCTCTCACACCAATATTTGCGTCTAGAGCCTTTGCATTGAGGGCTATCTGAAAACGGCTGTGGCACTGAAGTTGCCTGAGAATGTGGAGTTGGTGGCATGTGAAACCCGCATGTGGAGCATTCGTTTGTGTGGGATGCTCTACCAGGTTCATAACGAGATAATGCACTCAAAGGGCACTAAGCATAGAGTGTGAAAACTGAGTTTCCTTGAGAGCTGTTTGGAAGCCTGATGGTGTGTGAAGTTAGTGAGCCAAATGGAGTTGTTCTCCCACAAGAACCACTCGGCTGATCCTTCTTCAATATGCCCTTCACCAACATGCAGTGTTTCCTTGATTGAATTAGCTCTCACACCAATATTTGCGTCTAGAGCCTTTCAATTAAGGGCTATCTGAAAACGGCTGTGGCGCTGAAGTTGCCTGTGAATGTGGAGTTGGTGGCATGTGAAACCCGCATGTGGAGCATTCGTTTGTGTGGGATGCTGACCAAGATTCATTTCAGTCCTAGGCACACAAAGGGCACTAAGCATAGAGTGTGAAAACTGAGTTTCCTTGAGAGCTGCTTGGAAGCCTGATGGTGTGTGAAGTTAGTGAGCCAAATGGAGTTGTTCTCCCACAAGAACTACTCGGCTGATCCTTCTTCAATATGCCCTTCACCAACATGCAGTGTTTCCTTGATTGAATTAGCTCTCACACCAATATTTGCGTCTAGAGCCTTTGCATTGAGGGCTATCTGTAAACGGCTGTGGCGCTGAAGTTGCTTGTGAATGTGGAGTTGGTGGCATGTGAAACCCGCATGTGGAGCATTCGTTTGTGTGGGATGCTCTACCAGGTTCATTTTCAGTCCTAGCCATACAAAGGGCACTAAGCATAGAGTGTGAAAACTGAGTTTCCTTGAGAGCTGCATGGAAGCCTGATGGTGTGTGAAGTTAGTGAGCCAAATGGAGTTGTTCTCCCACAAGAACCACTCGGCTGATCCTTCTTCAATATGCCCTTCACCAACATGCAGTGTTTCCTTGATTGAATTAGCTCTCACACCAATATTTGCGTCTAGAGCCTTTGCATTGAGGGCTATCTGAAAACGGCTGTGGCGCTGAAGTTGCCTGTGAATGTGGAGTTGGTGGCATGTGAAACCCGCATGTGGAGCATTCGTTTGTGTGCGATGCTCTACCAGGTTCATTCCTAGATAATGCACTAAAAGGCACTAAACATAGAGTGTGAAAACTGAGTTTCCTTGAGAGCTGCTTGGAAGCCTGATGGTGTGTGAAGTTAGTGAGCCAAATGGAGTTGTTCTCCCACAAGAACCACTCGGCTGATCCTTCTTCAATATGCCCTTCACCAACATGTAGTGTTTCCTTGATTGAATTAGCTCTCACACCAATATTTGCGTCTAGAGCCTTTGCATTGAGGGCTATCTGAAAACGGCTGTAGCGCTGATGTTACCTGTGAATGTGGAGTTGGTGGCATGTGAAACCCGCATGTGGAGCATTCGTTTGTGTGGGATGCTGACCAAGCTTCTTTCAGCCCTTGGCAACAAAGGGCACTAAGCATAGAGTGTGAAAACTGAGTTTCCTTGAGAGCTGCTTGGAAGCCTGATGGTGTGTGAAGTTAGTGAGCCAAATGGAGTTGTTCTCCCACAAGAACCACTCGGCTGATCCTTCTTCAATATGCCCTTCACCAACATGCAGTGTTTCCTTGATTGAATTAGCTCTCACACCAATATTTGCGTCTAGAGCCTTTGCATTGAGGGCTATCTGTAAACGGCTGTGGCGCTGATGTTGCCTGTGAATGTGGAGTTGGTGGCATGTGAAACCCGCATGTGGAGCATTCGTTTGTGTGGGATGCTCTACCAGGTTCATTCTTAGATAATGCACTCAAAGGGCACTAAGCATAGAGTGTGAAAACTGAGTTTCCTTGAGAGCTGCTTGGAAGCCTGATGGTGTGGGAAGTTAGTGAGCCAAATGCAGTTGTTCTCCCACAAGAACCACTCGGCTGATCCTTCTTCAATATGCCCTTCACCAACATGCAGTGTTTCCTTGATTGAATTAGCTCTCACACCAATATTTGCGTCTAGAGCCTTTGCATTGAGGGCTATCTGAAAACGGCTGTGGCGCTGAAGTTGCTTGTGAATGTGGAGTTGGTGGCATGTGAAACCCGCATGTGGAAAATTCGTTTGTGTGGGATGCTCTACCAGGTTCATTCCTAGATAATGCACTCAAAGGGCACTAAGCATAGAGTGTGAAAACTGAGTTTCCTTGAGAGCTGTTTGGAAGCCTGATGGTGTGTGAAGTTAGTGAGCCAAATGGAGTTGTTCTCACACAAGAACCACTCGGCTGATCCTTCTTCAATATGCCCTTCACCAACATGCAGTGTTTCCTTGATTGAATTAGCTCTCACACCAATATTTGCGTCTAGAGCCTTTCAATTAAGGGCTATCTGAAAACGGCTGTGGCGCTGAAGTTGCCTGTGAATGTGGAGTTGGTGGCATGTGAAACCCGCATGTGGAGCATTCGTTTGTGTGGGATGCTCTACCAGGTTCATTTTCAGTCCTAGCCATACAAAGGGCACTAAGCATAGAGTGTGAAAACTGAGTTTCCTTGAGAGCTGCTTGGAAGCCTGATGGTGTGTGAAGTTAGTGAGCTAAATGGAGTTGTTCTCCCACAAGAACTACTCGGCTGATCCTTCTTCAATATGCCCTTCACCAACATGCAGTGTTTCCTTGATTGAATTAGCTCTCACACCAATATTTGCGTCTAGAGCCTTTGCATTGAGGGCTATCTGTAAACGGCTGTGGCGCTGAAGTTGCTTGTGAATGTGGAGTTGGTGGCATGTGAAACCCGCATGTGGAGCATTCGTTTGTGTGGGATGCTCTACCAGGTTCATTTTCAGTCCTAGCCATACAAAGGGCACTAAGCATAGAGTGTGAAAACTGAGTTTCCTTGAGAGCTGCATGGAAGCCTGATGGTGTGTGAAGTTAGTGAGCCAAATGGAGTTGTTCTCCCACAAGAACCACTCGGCTGATCCTTCTTCAATATGCCCTTCACCAACATGCAGTGTTTCCTTGATTGAATTAGCTCTCACACCAATATTTGCGTCTAGAGCCTTTGCATTGAGGGCTATCTGAAAACGGCTGTGGCGCTGAAGTTGCCTGTGAATGTGGAGTTGGTGGCATGTGAAACCCGCATGTGGAGCATTCGTTTGTGTGGGATGCTCTACCAGGTTCATTCCTAGATAATGCACTAAAAGGCACTAAACATAGAGTGTGAAAACTGAGTTTCCTTGAGAGCTGCTTGGAAGCCTGATGGTGTGTGAAGTTAGTGAGCCAAATGGAGTTGTTCTCCCACAAGAACCACTCGGCTGATCCTTCTTCAATATGCCCTTCACCAACATGTAGTGTTTCCTTGATTGAATTAGCTCTCACACCAATATTTGCGTCTAGAGCCTTTGCATTGAGGGCTATCTGAAAACGGCTGTAGCGCTGATGTTACCTGTGAATGTGGAGTTGGTGGCATGTGAAACCCGCATGTGGAGCATTCGTTTGTGTGGGATGCTGACCAAGCTTCTTTCAGCCCTTGGCAACAAAGGGCACTAAGCATAGAGTGTGAAAACTGAGTTTCCTTGAGAGCTGCTTGGAAGCCTGATGGTGTGTGAATTTAGTGAGCCAAATGCAGTTGTTCTCCCACAAGAACCACTCGGCTGATCCTTCTTCAATATGCCCTTCACCAACATGCAGTGTTTCCTTGATTGAATTAGCTCTCACACCAATATTTGCGTCTAGAGCCTTTGCATTGAGGGCTATCTGAAAACGGCTGTGGCGCTGAAGTTGCTTGTGAATGTGGAGTTGGTGGCATGTGAAACCCGCATGTGGAAAATTCGTTTGTGTGGGATGCTCTACCAGGTTCATTCCTAGATAATGCACTCAAAGGGCACTAAGCATAGAGTGTGAAAACTGAGTTTCCTTGAGAGCTGCTTGGAAGCCTGATGGTGTGTGAAGTTAGTGAGCCAAATGGAGTTGTTCTCCCACAAGAACCACTCGCTGATCCTTCTTCAATATGCCCTTAACCAACATGCAGTGTTTCCTTGATTGAATTAGCTCTCACACCAATATTTGCGTCTAGAGCCTTTGCATTGAGGGCTATCTGAAAACGGCTGTGGCGCTGAAGTTGCCTGTGAATGTGGAGTTGGTGGCATGTGAAACCCGCATGTGGAGCATTCGTTTGTGTGGGATGCTCTACCAGGTTCATTTTCAGTCCTAGCCATACAAAGGGCACTAAGCATAGAGTGTGAAAACTGAGTTTCCTTGAGAGCTGCTTGGAAGCCTGATGGTGTGTGAAGTTAGTGAGCCAAATGGAGTTGTTCTCCCACAAGAACTACTCGGCTGATCCTTCTTCAATATGCCCTTCACCAACATGCAGTGTTTCCTTGATTGAATTAGCTCTCACACCAATATTTGCGTCTAGAGCCTTTGCATTGAGGGCTATCTGAAAACGGCTGTGGCGCTGAAGTTGCCTGTGAATGTGGAGTTGGTGGCATGTGAAACCCGCATGTGGAGCATTGCTTTGTGTGGGATGCTCTACCAGGTTCATTCCTAGATAATGCACTCAAAGGGCACTAGGCTTAGAGTGTGAAAACTGAGTTTCCTTGAGAGCTGCTTGGAAGCCTGATGGTGTGTGAAGTTAGTGAGCCAAATGGAGTTGTTCTCCCACAAGAACCACTCGGCTGATCCTTCTTCAATATGCCCTTCACCAACATGCAGTGTTTCCTTGATTGAATTAGCTCTCACACCAATATTTGCGTCTAGAGCCTTTGCATTGAGGGCTATCTGAAAACGGCTGTAGCGCTGATGTTACCTGTGAATGTGGAGTTGGTGGCATGTGAAACCCGCATGTGGAGCATTCGTTTGTGTGGGATGCTGACCAAGCTTCTTTTAGTCCTTGGCACACAAAGGGCACTAAGCATAGAGTGTGAAAACTGAGTTTCCTTGAGAGCTGCTTGGAAGCCTGATGGTGTGGGAAGTTAGTGAGCCAAATGGAGTTGTTCTCCCACAAGAACCACTCGGCTGATCCTTCTTCAATATGCCCTTCACCAACATGTAGTGTTTCCTTGATTGAATTAGCTCTCACACCAATATTTGCGTCTAGAGCCTTTGCATTGAGGGCTATCTGAAAACTGCTGTAGCGCTGATGTTACCTGTGAATGTGGAGTTGGTGGCATGTGAAACCCGCATGTGGAGCATTCGTTTGTGTGGGATGCTCTACCAGGTTCATTTCAGTCCTAGATATACTAAGGGCACTAAGCATAGAGTGTGAAAACTGAGTTTCCTTGAGAGCTGCTTGGAAGCCTGATGGTGTGTGAAGTTAGTGAGCCAAATGGAGTTGTTCTCCCACAAGAACCACTCGGCTGATCCTTCTTCAATATGCCCTTCACCAACATGCAGTGTTTCCTTGATTGAATTAGCTCTCACACCAATATTTGCGTCTAGAGCCTTTGCATTGAGGGCTATCTGAAAACGGCTGTGGAGCTGAAGTTGCCTGTGAATGTGGAGTTGGTGGCATGTGAAACCCGCATGTGGAGCATTCGTTTGTGTGGGATGCTCTACCAGGTTCATTCCTAGATAATGCACTCAAAGGGCACTAAACATAGAGTGTGAAAACTGAGTTTCCTTGAGAGCTGATTGGAAGCCTGATGGTGTGTGAAGTTAGTGAGCCAAATGGAGTTGTTCTCCCACAAGAACCACTCGGCTGATCCTTCTTCAATATGCCCTTCACCAACATGCAGTGTTTCCTTGATTGAATTAGCTCTCACACCAATATTTGCGTCTAGAGCCTTTGCATTGAGGGCTATCTGAAAACGGCTGTGGCGCTGAAGTTGCTTGTGAATGTGGAGTTGGTGGCATGTGAAACCCGCATGTGGAGCATTCGTTTGTGTGGGATGCTCTACCAGGTTCATTCCTAGATAATGCACTCAAAGGGCACTAAGCATAGAGTGTGAAAACTGAGTTTCCTTGAGAGCTGCTTGGAAGCCTGATGGTGTGTGAAGTTAGTGAGCCAAATGGAGTTGTTCTCCCACAAGAACCACTCGCTGATCCTTCTTCAATATGCCCTTCACCAACATGCAGTGTTTCCTTGATTGAATTAGCTCTCACACCAATATTTGCGTCTAGAGCCTTTGCATTGAGGGCTATCTGAAAACGGCTGTGGTGCTGAAGTTGCCTGTGAATGTGGAGTTGGTGGCATGTGAAACCCGCATGTGGAGCATTCATTTGTGTGGGATGCTCTACCAGGTTCATCTCTAGATAATGCACTCAAAGGGCACTAAACATAGAGTGTGAAAACTGAATTTCCTTGAGAGCTGCTTGGAAGCCTGATGGTGTGTGAAGTTAGTGAGCCAAATGGAGTTGTTCTCCCACAAGAACCACTTGGCTGATCCTTCTTCAATATGCCCTTCACCAACATGCAGTGTTTCCTTGATTGAATTAGCTCTCACACCAATATTTGCGTCTAGAGCCTTTGCATTGAGGGCTATCTGAAAACGGCTGTGGCGCTGAAGTTGCCTGTGAATGTGGAGTTGGTGGCATGTGAAACCCGCATGTGGAGCATTCGTTTGTGTGGGATGCTGACCAAGCTTCATTTCAGTCCTAGGCACTCAAAGGGCACTAAGCATAGAGTGTGAAAACTGAGTTTCCTTGAGAGCTGCTTGGAAGCCTGATGGTGTGTGAAGTTAGTGAGCCAAATGGAGTTGTTCTCCCACAAGAACTACTCGGCTGATCCTTCTTCAATATGCCCTTCACCAACATGCAGTGTTTCCTTGATTGAATTAGCTCTCACAAGAATATTTGCGTCTAGAGCCTTTGCATTGAGGGCTATCTGAAAACGGCTGTGGCGCTGAAGTTGCCTGTGAATGTGGAGTTGGTGGCATGTGAAACCCGCATGTGGAGCATTGCTTTGTGTGGGATGCTCTACCAGGTTCATTCCTAGATAATGCACTCAAAGGGCACTAGGCTTAGAGTGTGAAAACTGAGTTTCCTTGAGAGCTGCTTGGAAGCCTGATGGTGTGTGAAGTTAGTGAGCCAAATGGAGTTGTTCTCCCACAAGAACCACTCGGCTGATCCTTCTTCAATATGCCCTTCACCAACATGCAGTGTTTCCTTGATTGAATTAGCTCTCACACCAATATTTGCGTCTAGAGCCTTTGCATTGAGGGCTATCTGAAAACGGCTGTAGCGCTGATGTTACCTGTGAATGTGGAGTTGGTGGCATGTGAAACCCGCATGTGGAGCATTCGTTTGTGTGGGATGCTGACCAAGCTTCTTTTAGTCCTTGGCACACAAAGGGCACTAAGCATAGAGTGTGAAAACTGAGTTTCCTTGAGAGCTGCTTGGAAGCCTGATGGTGTGTGAAGTTAGTGAGCCAAATGGAGTTGTTCTCCCACAAGAACCACTCGGCTGATCCTTCTTCAATATGCCCTTCACCAACATGTAGTGTTTCCTTGATTGAATTAGCTCTCACACCAATATTTGCGTCTAGAGCCTTTGCATTGAGGGCTATCTGAAAACTGCTGTAGCGCTGATGTTACCTGTGAATGTGGAGTTGGTGGCATGTGAAACCCGCATGTGGAGCATTCGTTTGTGTGG
>NW_026700266.1:0-36614 GCF_030435755.1 Ochotona princeps | reverse complement strand
CTTCACACACCATCAGGCTTCCAAGCAGCTCTCAAGGAAACTCACTTTTCACACTCTATGCTTAGTGCGATTTGAGTGCCTAGGACTGAAATGAAGCTTGGTGAGCATCCCACACAAACGAATGCTCCACATGCGGGTTTCACATGCCACCAACTCCACATTCACAGGCAACTTCAGCGCCACAGCCGTTTTCAGATAGCCCTCAATGCAAAGGCTCTAGACGCAAATATTGGTATGAGAGCTAATTCAATCAAGGAAACACTGCATGTTGGTGAAGGGCATATTGAAGAAGAATCAGCTGAGTGGTTCTTGTGGGAGAACAACTCCATTTTGCTCACTAACTTCACACACCATCAGGCTTCCAAGCAGCTCTCAAGGAAACTCAGTTTTCACACTCTATGCTTAGTGCCCTTTGAGTGCATTATCTAGGAATGAACCTGGTAGAGCATCCCACACAAACGAATTCTCCACATGCGGGTTTCACATGCCACCAACTCCACATTCACAGGCAACTTCAGCGCCACAGCCGTTTTCAGATAGCCCTCAATGCAAAGGCTCTAGACGCACATATTGGTGTGAGAGCTAATTCAATCAAGGAAACACTGCATGTTGGTGAAGGGCATATTGAAGAAGGATCAGCCGAGTGGTTCTTGTGGGAGAACAACTCCATTTGGCTCACTAACTTCACACACCATCAGGCTTCCAAGCAGCTCTCAAGGAAACTCAGTTTTCACACTCTATGCTTAGTGCCCTTTGAGTGCCTAGGACTGAAAAGAAGCTTGGTGAGCATCCCACACAAACCAATGCTCCACATGCGGGTTTCACATGCCACCAACTCCACATTCACAGGCAACTTCAGCGCCACAGCCGTTTTCAGATAGCCCTCAATGCAAAGGCTCTAGACGCAAATATTGGTGTGAGAGCTAATTCAATCAAGGAAACACTGCATGTTGGTGAAGGGCATATTGAAGGATCAGCCGAGTGGTTCTTGTGGGAGAACAACTCCATTTGGCTCACTAACTTCACACACCATCAAGCTTCCAAGCAGCTCTCAAGGAAACTCAGTTTTCACACTCTATGCTTAGTGCCTTGAGTGCCTAGGACTAAAATGAAGCTTGGTGAACATCCCACACAAACGAATGCTCCACATGCGGGTTTCATCATGCCACCAACTCCACATTCACAGGCAACTTCAGCGCCACAGCCGTTTTCAGATAGCCCTCAATGCAAAGGCTCTAGACGCAAATATTGGTGTGAGAGCTAATTCAATCAAGGAAACACTGCATGTTGGTGAAGGGCGTATTGAAGGATCAGCCGAGTGGTTCTTGTGGGAGAACAACTCCATTTGGCTCACTAACTTCACACACCATCAAGCTTCCAAGCAGCTCTCAAGGAAACTCAGTTTTCACACTCTATGCTTAGTGCCCTTTGAGTGCCTAGGACTAAAATGAAGCTTGGTGAACTTCCCACACAAACCAATGCTCCACATGCGGGTTTCACATGCCACCAACTCCACATTCACAGGCAACTTCAGCGCCACAGTCGTTTTCAGATAGCCCTCAATGCAAAGGCTCTAGACGCAAATATTGGTGTGAGAGCTAATTCAATCACGGAAACACTGCATGTTGGTGAAGGGCATACTGAAGAAGAATCAGACGAGTGGTTCTTGTGGGAGAACAAATCCATTTGGCTCACTAAATTCACACAGCATCAGGCTTCCAAGCAGCTCTCAAGGAAACTCCGTTTTCACACTCTATGCTTAGTGCCCTTTGAGTGCATTATCTAGGAATGAACCTAGTAGAGCATCCCCACACAGACGAATGCTCCACATGCGGGTTTCACATGCCACCAACTCCACATTCACAGGCAACTTCAGCGCCACAGCCGTTTTCAGATAGCCCTCAATGCAAAGGCTCTAGACGCAAATATTGGTGTGAGAGCTAATTCAATCAAGGAAACACTGCATGTTGGTGAAGGGCGTATTGAAGAAGGTTAAGCCGAGTGGTTTTTGTGGGAGAACAACTCCATTTGGCTCACTAACTTCACACACCATCAGGCTTCCAAGCAGCTCTCAAGGAAACTCAGTTTTCACACTCTATGCTTAGTGCCTTTGAGTGCCTAGGACTAAAATGAAGCTTGGTGAACCATCCTACACAAACGAATGCTCCACATGCGGGTTTCACATGCCACCAACTCCACATTCACAGGCAACTTCAGCGCCACAGCCGTTTTCAGATAGCCCTCAATGCAAAGGCTCTAGACGCAAATATTGGTGTGAGAGGTAATTCAATAAAGGAAACACTGCATGTTGGTGAAGGGCATATTGAAGAAGAATCAGCCGAGTGTTCTTGTGGGAGAACAACTCCATTTGGCTCACTAACTTCACACACCATCAGGCTTCCAAGCAGCTCTCAAGGAAACTCAGTTTCACACTCTATGCTTAGTGCCCATTGAGTGCCTAGGACTGAAATGAAGCTTGGTGAAACATCCCACACAAACGAATGCTCCACATGCGGGTTTCACATGCCACCAACTCCACATTCACAGGCAACTTCAGCGCCACAGCCATTTTCAGATAGCCCTCAATGCAAAGGCTCTAGACGCAAATTTTGGGTTTAGAGCTAATTCAATCAAGGAAACACTGCATGTTGGTGAAGGGCATATTGAAGAAGGATCAACCGAGTGGTTCTTGTGGGAGAACAACTCCATTTGGCTCACTAAACTTCACACACCATCAGGCTTCCAAGCAGCTCTCAAGGAAACTCAGTTTTCACACTCTATGCTTAGTGCCCTTTGAGTGCATTATCTAGGAATGAACCTGGTAGAGCATCCCATACAAACGAATTCTCCACATGCGGGTTTCACATGCCACCAACTCCACATTCACAGGCAACTTCAGCGCCACAGCCGTTTTCAGATAGCCCTCAATGCAAAGGCTCTAGACGCAAATATTGGTGTGAGAGCTAATTCAATCAAGGAAACACTGCATGTTGGTGAAGGGCATATTGAAGGATCAGCCGAGTGGTTCTTGTGGGAGAACAACTCCATTTGGGTCACTAACTTCACACACCATCAGGCTTCCAAGCAGCTCTCAAGGAAACTCATTTTTCACACTCTATGCTTAGTGCCCATTGAGTGCCTAGGACTGAAATGAAGCTTGGCGAGCATCCCACACAAACGAATGCTCCACATGCGGGTTTCACATGCCACCAACTCCACATTCACAGGCAACTTCAGCGCCACAGCCGTTTTCAGATAGCCCTCAATGCAAAGGCTCTAGACGCAAATATTGGTGTGAGAGCTAATTCAATCAAGGAAACAATGCATGTTGGTGAAGGGCGTATTGAAGGATCAGCCGAGTGGTTCTTGTGGGAGAACAACTCCATTTGGCTCACTAACTTCACACACCATCAAGCTTCCAAGCAGCTCTCAAGGAAACTCAGTTTTCACACTCTATGCTTAGTGCCCTTTGAGTGCCTAGGACTAAAATGAAGCTTGTTTTTCTCTTTTTTTCTATGTTATGAACATCCCACACAAACGAATGCTCCACATGCGGGTTTCACATGCAACCAACTCCCACATTCACAGGCAACTTCAGCGCCACAGCCGTTTTCAGATAGCCCTCAATGCAAAGGCTCTAGACGCAAATATTGGTGTGAGAGCTAATTCAATCAAGGAAACACTGCATGTTTGGTGAAGGCATTACTGAAGAAGAATCAGACGAGTGGTTCTTGTGGGAGAACAACTCAATTTGGCTCACTAAATTCACACAGCATCAGGCTTCCAAGCAGCTCTCAAGGAAACTCAGTTTTCACACTCTATGCTTAGTGCCCTTTGACGTGCATTATCTAGGAATGAACCTAGTAGAGCATCCCACACAACGAATGCTCCACATGCGGGTTTCACATGCCACCAACTCCACATTCACAGGCAACTTCAGCGCCACAGCCATTTTCAGATAGCCCTCAATGCAAAGGCTCTAGACGCAAATATTGGTGTGAGAGCTAATTCAATCAGGAAACACTGCATGTTGGTGAAGCTCATATTGAAGAAGAATCAGCCCGAGTGGTTCTTGTGGGAGAACAACTCCATTTGGCCTCACTAACTTCACACACCATCAGGCTTCCAAGCAGCTCTCAAGGAAACTCAGTTTTCACACCTCTATGCTTAGTGCCCTTTGAATGCCTAGGACTGAAATGAAGCTTGGTGAGCATCCCACGCAAACGAATGCTGCACATGCGGGTTTCACATGCCACCAACTCCACATTCACAGGCAACTTCAGCGCCACAGCCGTTTTCAGATAGCCCTCAAAGCAAAGGCTCTAGACGCAAATATTGGTGTGAGAGCTAATTCAATCAAGGAAACACTGCATGTTTCTGAAGGGCATATTGAAGAAGGTCAGCCGAGTGGTTCTTGTGGGAGAACAACTCCATTTGGCTCACTAACTTCACACACCATCAGGCTTCCAAGCAGCTCTCAAGGAAACTCAGTTTTCACACTCTATGCTTAGTGCCCCTTTGAGTGCCTAGAACTAAAATGAAGCTTGGTGAGCATCCCACACAAACGAATGCTCCACATGCGGGTTTCACATGCCACCAACTACCACATTCACAGGCAACTTCAGCGCCACAGCCGTTTTCAGATAGCCCTCAATGCAAAGGCTCTAGACGCAAATATTGGTGTGAGAGCTAATTCAATCAAGGAAACACTGCATGTTGGTGAAGGGCGTATTGAAGAAGGTTAAGACCGAGTGGTTTTTGTGGGAGAACAACTCCATTTGGCTCACTAACTTCACACACCATCAGGCTTCCAAGCAGCTCTCAAGGAAACTCACTTTTCACACTCTATGCTTAGTGCGCTTTGAGTGCCTAGGACTGAAATGAAGCTTGGTGAGCATCCCACACAAACGAATGCTCCACATGCGGGTTTCACATGCCACCAACTCCACATTCACAGGCAACTTCAGCGCCACAGCCATTTTCAGATAGCCCTCAATGCAAAGGCCTCTAGACGCACAATATTTGGTGTGAGAGCTAATTCAATCAAGGAAACACTGCATGTTGGTGAAGGGCGTATTGAAGGATCAGCCGAGTGGTTCTTGTGGGAGAACAACTCCATTTGGCTCACTAACTTCACACACCATCAGGCTTCCAAGCAGCTCTCAAGGAAACTCAGTTTTCACACTCTATGCTTAGTGCCCTTTGAGTGCCCTAGGACTAAAATGAAGCTTGGTGAACTTCCACACACAAACCAATGCTCCACATGCGGGTTTCACATGCCACCAACTCCACATTCACAGGCAACTTCAGCGCCACAGTCGTTTTCAGATAGCCCTCAATGCAAAGGCTCTAGACGCAAATATTGGTGTGAGAGCTAATTCAATCACGGAAACACTGCATGTTGGTGAAGGGCATACTGAAGAAGAATCAGACGAGTGGTTCTTGTGGGAGAACAAATCCATTTGGCTCACTAAATTCACACAGCATCAGGCTTCCAAGCAGCTCTCAAGGAAACTCCGTTTTCACACTCTATGCTTAGTGCCCTTTGAGTGCATTATCTAGGAATGAACCTAGTAGAGCATCCCACACAGACGAATGCTCCACATGCGGGTTTCACATGCCACCAACTCCACATTCACAGGCAACTTCAGCGCCACAGCCGTTTTCAGATAGCCCTCAATGCAAAGGCTCTAGACGCAAATATTGGTGTGAGAAGCTAATTCAATCAAGGAAACACTGCATGTTGGTGAAGGGCGTATTGAAGAAGGTTAAGCCGAGTGGTTTTTGTGGGAGAACAACTCCATTTGGCTCACTAACTTCACACACCCATCAGGCTTCCAAGCAGCTCTCAAGGAAACTCAGTTTTCACACTCTATGCTTAGTGCCCTTTGAGTGCATTATCTAGGAATGAACCTGGTAGAGCATCCCACACAAACGAATTCTCCACATGCGGGTTTCACATGCCACCAACTCCACATTCACAGGCAACTTCAGCGCCACAGCCGTTTTCAGATAGCCCTCAATGCAAAGGCTCTAGACGCACATATTGGTGTGAGAGCTAATTCAATCAAGGAAACACTGCATGTTGGTGAAGGGCATATTGAAGAAGGATCAGCCGAGTGGTTCTTGTGGGAGAACAACTCCATTTGGCTCACTAACTTCACACACCATCAGGCTTCCAAGCAGCTCTCAAGGAAACTCAGTTTTCACACTCTATGCTTAGTGCCCTTTGAGTGCCTAGGACTGAAAAGAAGCTTGGTGAGCATCCCACACAAACCAATGCTCCACATGCGGGTTTCACATGCCACCAACTCCACATTCACAGGCAACTTCAGCGCCACAGCCGTTTTCAGATAGCCCTCAATGCAAAGGCTCTAGACGCAAATATTGGTGTGAGAGCTAATTCAATCAAGGAAACACTGCATGTTGGTGAAGGGCATATTGAAGGATCAGCCCGAGTGGTTCTTGTGGGAGAACAACTCCATTTGGCTCACTAACTTCACACACCATCAAGCTTCCAAGCAGCTCTCAAGGAAACTCAGTTTTCACACTCTATGCTTAGTGCCTTTGAGTGCCTAGGACTAAAATGAAGCTTGGTGAACATCCCACACAAACGAATGCTCCACATGCGGGTTTCACATGCCACCAACTCCACATTCACAGGCAACTTCAGCGCCACAGCCGTTTTCAGATAGCCCTCAATGCAAAGGCTCTAGACGCAAATATTGGTGTGAGAGCTAATTCAATCAAGGAAACACTGCATGTTGGTGAAGGGCGTATTGAAGGATCAGCCGAGTGGTTCTTGTGGGAGAACAACTCCATTTGGCTCACTAACTTCACACACCATCAAGCTTCCAAGCAGCTCTCAAGGAAACTCAGTTTTCACACTCTATGCTTAGTGCCCTTTGAGTGCCTAGGACTAAAATGAAGCTTGGTGAACTTCCCACACAAACCAATGCTCCACATGCGGGTTTCACATGCCACCAACTCCACATTCACAGGCAACTTCAGCGCCACAGTCGTTTTCAGATAGCCCTCAATGCAAAGGCTCTAGACGCAAATATTGGTGTGAGAGCCTAATTCAATCACGGAAACACTGCATGTTGGTGAAGGGCATACTGAAGAAGAATCAGACGAGTGGTTCTTGTGGGAGAACAAATCCATTTGGCTCACTAAATTCACACAGCATCAGGCTTCCAAGCAGCTCTCCAGGAAACTCCGTTTTCACACTCTATGCTTAGTGCCCTTTGAGTGCATTATCTAGGAATGAACCTAGTAGAGCATCCCACACAGACGAATGCTCCACATGCGGGTTTCACATGCCACCAACTCCACATTCACAGGCAACTTCAGCGCCACAGCCGTTTTCAGATAGCCTCAATGCAAAGGCTCTAGACGCAAATATTGGTGTGAGAGCTAATTCAATCAAGGAAACACTGCATGTTGGTGAAGGGCGTGTTGAAGAAGGTTAAGCCGAGTGGTTTTTTGTGGGAGAACAACTCCATTTGGCTCACTAACTTCACACACCATCAGGCTTCCAAGCAGCTCTCAAGGAAACTCACTTTTCACACTCTATGCTTAGTGCGATTTGAGTGCCTAGGACTGAAATGAAGCTTGGTGAGCATCCCACACAAAACGAATGCTCCACATGCGGGTTTCAACATGCCACCAACTCCACATTCACAGGCAACTTCAGCGCCACAGCCATTTTCAGATAGCCCTCAATGCAAAGGCTCTAGACGCAAATATTGGTGTGAGAGCTAATTCAATCAAGGAAACACTGCATGTTGGTGAAGGGCGTATTGAAGGATCAGCCGAGTGGTTTCTTGTGGGAGAACAACTCCATTTGGCTCACTAACTTCACACACCATCAGCTTCCAAGCAGCTCTCAAGGAAACTCAGTTTTCACACTCTATGCTTAGTGCCTTTGAGTGCCTAGGACTAAAATGAAGCTTGGTGAACATCCCACACAAACGAATGCTCCACATGCGGGTTTCACATGCCACCAACTCCACATTCACAGGCAACTTCAGCGCCACAGCCGTTTTCAGATAGCCCTCAATGCAAAGGCTCTAGACGCAAATATTGGTGTGAGAGCTAATTCAATCAAGGAAACACTGCCTGTTGGTGAAGGGCGTATTGAAGGATCAGCCGAGTGGTTCTTGTGGGAGAACAACTCCATTTGGCTCACTAACTTCACACACCATCAAGCTTCCAAGCAGCTCTCAAGGAAACTCAGTTTTCACACTCTATGCTTAGTGCCCTTTGAGTGCCTAGGACTAAAATGAAGCTTGGTGAACTTCCCACACAAACCAATGCTCCACATGCGGGTTTCACATGCCACCAACTCCACATTCACAGGCAACTTCAGCGCCACAGTCGTTTTCAGATAGCCCTCAATGCAAAGGCTCTAGACGCAAATATTGGTGTGAGAGCTAATTCAATCACGGAAACACTGCATGTTGGTGAAGGGCATACTGAAGAAGAATCAGACGAGTGGTTCTTGTGGGAGAACAAATCCATTTGGCTCACTAAATTCACACACCATCAGGCTTCCAAGCAGCTCTCAAGGAAACTCCGTTTTCACACTCTATGCTTAGTGCCCTTTGAGTGCATTATCTAGGAATGAACCTAGTAGAGCATCCCACACAGACGAATGCTCCACAATGCGGGTTTCACATGCCACCAACTCCACATTCACAGGCAACTTCAGCGCCACAGCCGTTTTCAGATAGCCCTCAATGCAAAGGCTCTAGACGCAAAATATTGGTGTGGAGAGCTAATTCAATCAAGGAAACACTGCATGTTGGTGAAGGGCGTATTGAAGAAGGTTAAGCCGAGTGGTTTTTGTGGGAGAACAACTCCATTTGGCTCACTAACTTCACACACCATCAGGCTTCCAAGCAGCTCTCAAGGAAACTCACTTTTCACACTCTATGCTTAGTGCGATTTGAGTGCCTAGGACTGAAATGAAGCTTGGTGAGCATCCCACACAAACGAATGCTCCACATGCGGGTTTCACATGCCACCAACTCCACATTCACAGGCAACTTCAGCGCCACAGCCGTTTTCAGATAGCCCTCAATGCAAAGGCTCTAGACGCAAATATTGGTATGAGAGCTAATTCAATCAAGGAAACACTGCATGTTGGTGAAGGGCATATTGAAGAAGAATCAGCTGAGTGGTTTTTGTGGGAGAACAACTCCATTTGGCTCACTAACTTCACACACCATCAGGCTTCCAAGCAGCTCTCAAGGAAACTCAGTTTTCACACTCTATGCTTAGTGCCCTTTGAGTGCATTATCTAGGAATGACCTGGTAGAGCATCCCACACAAACGAATTCTCCACATGCGGGTTTCACATGCCACCAACTCCACATTCACAGGCAACTTCAGCGCCACAGCCGTTTTCAGATAGCCTCAATGCAAAGGCTCTAGACGCACATATTGGTGTGAGAGCTAATTCATCAAGGAAACACTGCATGTTGGTGAAAGGGCATATTGAAGAAGGATCAGCCCGAGTGGTTCTTGTGGGAGAACAACTCCATTTGGCTCACTAACTTCACACACCATCAGGCTTCCAAGCAGCTCTCAAGGAAACTCAGTTTTCACACTCTATGCTTAGTGCCCTTTGAGTGCCTAGGACTGAAAAGAAGCTTGGTGAGCATCCCACACAAACCAATGCTCCACATGCGGGTTTCACATGCCACCAACTCCACATTCACAGGCAACTTCAGCGCCACAGCCGTTTTCAGATAGCCCTCAATGCAAAGGCTCTAGACGCAAATATTGGTGTGAGAGCTAATTCAATCAAGGAAACACTGCATGTTGGTGAAGGGCATATTGAAGGATCAGCCGAGTGGTTCTTGTGGGAGAACAACTCCATTTGGCTCACTAACTTCACACACCATCAAGCTTCCAAGCAGCTCTCAAGGAAACTCAGTTTTCACACTCTATGCTTAGTGCCTTTGAGTGCCTAGGACTAAAATGAAGCTTGGTGAACATCCCACACAAACGAATGCTCCACATGCGGGTTTCACATGCCACCAACTCCACATTCACAGGCAACTTCAGCGCCACAGCCGTTTTCAGATAGCCCTCAATGCAAAGGCTCTAGACGCAAATATTGGTGTGAGAGCTAATTCAATCAAGGAAACACTGCATGTTGGTGAAGGGCGTATTGAAGGATCAGCCGAGTGGTTCTTGTGGGAGAACAACTCCATTTGGCTCACTAACTTCACACACCATCAAGCTTCCAAGCAGCTCTCAAGGAAACTCAGTTTTCACACTCTATGCTTAGTGCCCTTTGAGTGCCTAGGACTAAAATGAAGCTTGGTGAACTTCCCACACAAACCAATGCTCCACATGCGGGTTTCACATGCCACCAACTCCACATTCACAGGCAACTTCAGCGCCACAGTCGTTTTCAGATAGCCCTCAATGCAAAGGCTCTAGACGCAAATATTGGTGTGAGAGCTAATTCAATCACGGAAACACTGCATGTTGGTGAAGGGCATACTGAAGAAGAATCAGACGAGTGGTTCTTGTGGGAGAACAAATCCATTTGGCTCACTAAATTCACACAGCATCAGGCTTCCAAGCAGCTCTCAAGGAAACTCCGTTTTCACACCTCTATGCTTAGTGCCCTTTGAGTGCATTATCTAGGAATGAACCTAGTAGAGCATCCCACACAGACGAATGCTCCACATGCGGGTTTCACATGCCACCAACTCCACATTCACAGGCAACTTCAGCGCCACAGCCGTTTTCAGATAGCCCTCAATGCAAAGGCTCTAGACGCAAATATTGGTGTGAGAGCTAATTCAATCAAGGAAACACTGCATGTTGGTGAAGGGCGTATTGAAGAAGGTTAAGCCGAGTGGTTTTTGTGGGAGAACAACTCCATTTGGCTCACTAACTTCACACACCATCAGGCTTCCAAGCAGCTCTCAAGGAAACTCACTTTTCACACTCTATGCTTAGTGCGATTTGAGTGCCTAGGACTGAAATGAAGCTTGGTGAGCATCCCACACAAACGAATGCTCCACATGCGGGTTTCACATGCCACCAACTCCACATTCACAGGCAACTTCAGCGCCACAGCCGTTTTCAGATAGCCCTCAATGCAAAGGCTCTAGACGCAAATATTGGTATGAGAGCTAATTCAATCAAGGAAACACTGCATGTTGGTGAAGGGCATATTGAAGAAGAATCAGCTGAGTGGTTCTTGTGGGAGAACAACTCCATTTGGCTCACTAACTTCACACACCATCAGGCTTCCAAGCAGCTCTCAAGGAAACTCAGTTTTCACACTCTATGCTTAGTGCCCTTTGAGTGCATTATCTAGGAATGAACCTGGTAGAGCATCCCACACAAACGAATTCTCCACATGCGGGTTTCACATGCCACCAACTCCACATTCACAGGCAACTTCAGCGCCACAGCCGTTTTCAGATAGCCCTCAATGCAAAGGCTCTAGACGCACATATTGGTGTGAGAGCTAATTCAATCAAGGAAACACTGCATGTTGGTGAAGGGCATATTGAAGAAGGATCAGCCGAGTGGTTCTTGTGGGAGAACAACTCCATTTGGCTCACTAACTTCACACACCATCAGGCTTCCAAGCAGCTCTCAAGGAAACTCAGTTTTCACACTCTATGCTTAGTGCAATTTGAGTGCCTAGGACTGAAAAGAAGCTTGGTGAGCATCCCACACAAACGAATGCTCCACATGCGGGTTTCACATGCCACCAACTCCACATTCACAGGCAACTTCAGCGCCACAGCCGTTTTCAGATAGCCCTCAATGCAAAGGCTCTAGACGCAAATATTGGTGTGAGAGCTAATTCAATCAAGGAAACACTGCATGTTGGTGAAGGGCATATTGAAGAAGAATCAGCTGAGTGGTTCTTGTGGGAGAACAACTCCATTTGGCTCACTAACTTCACACACTATCAGGCTTCCAAGCAGCTCTCAAGGAAACTCAGTTTTCACACTCTATGCTTAGGGCCCTTTCAGTGCATTATCTAGGAATGAACCTAGTAGAGCATCCCACACAAACGAATGCTCCACATGCGGGTTTCACATGCCACCAACTCCACATTCACAGGCAACTTCAGCGCCACAGCCGTTTTCAGATAGCCCTCAATGCAAAGGCTCTAGACGCAAATATTGGTGTGAGAGCTAATTCAATCAAGGAAACACTGCATGTTGGTGAAGGGCATATTGAAGAAGGATCAGCCGAGTGGTTCATGTGGGAGAACAACTCCATTTGGCTCACTAACTTCACACACCATCAGGCTTCCAAGCAGCTCTCAAGGAAACTCAGTTTTCACACTCTATGCTTAGTGCCCTTTGAGTGCATTATCTAGGAATGAACCTCGTAGAGCATCCCATACAAACGAATGCTCCACATGCGGGTTTCACATGCCACCAACTCCACATTCACAGGCAACTTCAGCGCCACAGCCGTTTTCAGATAGCCCTCAATGCAAAGGCTCTAGACGCAAATATTGGTGTGAGAGCTAATTCAATCAAGGAAATACTGCATGTTGGTGAAGGGCATATTGAAGGATCAGCCGAGTGGTTCTTGTGGGAGAACAACTCCATTTGGCTCACTATCTTCACACACCATCAGGCTTCCAAGCAGCTCTCAAGGAAACTCAGTTTTCACACTCTATGCTTAGTGCCCTTTGAGTGCCTAGGACTGAAATGAAGCTTTGTGAGCATCCCACACAAACGAATGCTCCACATGCGGGTTTCACATGCCACCAACTCCACATTCACATGCAACTTCAGTGCCACAGCCGTTTTCAGATAGCCCTCAATGCAAAGGCTCTAGACGCAAATATTGGTGTGAGAGCTAATTCAATCAAGGAAACACTGCATGTTTCTGAAGGGCATATTGAAGAAGGGTCAGCCGAGTGGTTTTTGCGGGAGAACAACTCCATTTGGCTCACTAACTTCACACACCACCAGGCTTCCAAGCAGCTCTCAAGGAAACTCAGTTTTCACACTCTATGCTTAGTGCCCTTTGAGTGCATTATCTAGGAATGAACCTGGTAGAGCATCCCACACAAACGAATGCTCCACATGCGGGTTTCACATGCCACCAACTCCACATTCACAGGCAACTTCAGCGCCACAGCCGTTTTCAGATAGCCCTCAATGCAAAGGCTCTAGACGCAAATATTGGTGTGAGAGCTAATTCAATCAAGGAAACACTGCATGTTGGTGAAGGACATATTGAAGAAGGATCAGCCGAGTGGTTCTTGTGGGAGAACAACTCCATTTGGCTCACTAACTTCACACACCATCAGGCTTCCAAGCAGCTCTCAAGGAAACTCAGTTTTCACACTCTATGCTTAGTGCCCTTTGAGTGCATTATCTAGGAATGAACCTGGTAGAGCATCCCACACAAACGAATTCTCCACATGCGGGTTTCACATGCCACCAACTCCACATTCACAGGCAACTTCAGCGCCACAGCCGTTTTCAGATAGCCCTCAATGCAAAGGCTCTAGACGCAAATATTGGTGTGAGAGCTAATTCAATCAAGGAAACACTGCATGTTTCTGAAGGGCATATTGAAGAAGGGTCAGCCGAGTGGTTCTTGTGGGAGAACAACTCCATTTGGCTCACTAACTTCACACACCATCAGGCTTCCAAGCAGCTCTCAAGGAAACTCCGTTTTCACACTCTATGCTTAGTGCCCTTTGAGTGCCTAGGACTGAAATGAAGCTTGGTGAGCATCCCACACAAACGAATGCTCCACATGCGGGTTTCACATGCCACCAACTCCACATTCACAGGCAACTTCAGCGCCACAGCCGTTTTCAGATAGACCTCAATGCAAAGGCTCTAGACGCAAATATTGGTGTGAGAGCTAATTCAATCAAGGAAACACTGCATGTTGGTGAAGGGCATATTGAAGAAGAATCAGCCGAGTGGTTCTTGTGGGAGAACAACTCCATTTGGCTCACTAACTTCACACACCATCAGGCTTCCAAGCAGCTCTCAAGGAAACTCAGTTTTCACACTCTATGCTTAGTGCCCTTTGAGTGCCTAGGACTGAAATGAAGCTTGGTGAGCATCCCACACAAACGAATGCTCCACATGCGGGTTTCACATGCCACCAACTCTACATTCACAGGCAACTTCAGCGCCACAGCCATTTTCAGATAGTCCTCAATGCAAAGGCTCTAGACGCAAATTTTGGGTTTAGAGCTAATTCAATCAAGGAAACACTGCATGTTGCTGAAGGGCATATTGAAGAAGGATCAGCCGAGTGGTTCTTGTGGGAGAACAACTCCATTTGGCTCACTAACTTCACACACCATCAGGCTTCCAAGCAGCTCTCAAGGAAACTCAGTTTTCACACTCTATGCTTAGTGCCCTTTGAGTGCATTATCTAGGAATGAACCTGGTAGAGCATCCCACACAAACGAATGCTCCACATGCGGGTTTCACATGCCACCAACTCCACATTCACAGGCAACTTCAGCGCCACAGCCGTTTTCAGATAGCCCTCAATGCAAAGGCTCTAGACGCAAATATTGATGTGAGAGCTAATTCAATCAAGGAAACACTGCATGTTGGTGAAGGGCATATTGAATAAGGATCAGCTGAGTGGTTATTGTGGGAGAACAACTCCATTTGGCTCACTACCTTCACACACCATCAGGCTTCCAAGCAGCTCTCAAGGAAACTCAGTTTTCACACTCTATGCTTAGTGCCCTTTGAGTGCATTATCTAGGATTGAACCTGGTAGAGCATCCCACACAAACGAATGCTCCACATGCGGGTTTCACATGCCACCAACTCCACATTCACAGGCAACTTCAGCGTCACAGCCGTTTTCAGATAGCCCTCAATGCAAAGGCTCTAGATGCAAATATTGGTGTGAGAGATAATTCAATCAAGGAAACACTGCATGTTGGTGAAGGACATATTGAAGAAGGATCAGCCGAGTGGTTCTTGTGGGAGAACAACTCCATTTGGCTCACTAACTTCACACACCATCAGGCTTCCAAGCAGCTCTCAAGGAAACTCAGTTTTCACACTCTGTGCTTAGTGCCCTTTGAGTGCCTAGGACTAAAATGAATCTTGGTGAGCATCCCACAAAAACCAATGCTCCACATGCGGGTTTCACATGCCACCAACTCCACATTCACAGGCAACTTCAGCGCCACAGCCGTTTTCAGATAGCCCTCAATGCAAAGGCTCTAGACGCAAATATTGGTGTGAGAGCTAATTCAATCAAGGAAACACTGCATGTTCGTAAAGGGCATTCTGAAGAAGAATCAGACGAGTGGTTCTTGTGGGAGAACAACTCCATTTGGCTCACTAAATTCACACAGCATCAGGCTTCCAAGCAGCTCTCAAGGAAACTCAGTTTTCACACTCTATGCTTAGTGCCCTTTGAGTGCATTATCTAGAAATGAACCTGGTAGAGCATCCCACACAAACGAATGTTCCACATGCGGATTTCACATGCCACCAACTCCACATTCACAGGCACCTTCAGCGCCACAGCCGTTTTTAGGTAGCCCTCAATGCAAAGGATCTAGATGCAAATATTGGTGTGAGAGCTAATTCAATCAAGGAAACACTGCATGTTGGTGAAGGGCATATTGAAGAAGGATCACCTGAGTGGTTCTTGTGGGAGAACAACTCCATTTGGCTCACTACCTTCACAAACCATCAGGCTTCCAAGCAGCTCTCAAGGAAACTCAGTTTTCACACTCTATGCTTAGTGCCCTTTGAGTGCATTATCTAGGTATGAACCTCGTAGAGCATCCCATACAAACGAATGCTCCACATGCGGGTTTCACATGCCACCAACTCCACATTCACAGGCAACTTCAGCGCCACAGCCGTTTTCAGATAGCCCTCAATGCAAAGGCTCTAGACGCAAATATTGTTGTGAGAGCTAATTCAATCAAGGAAACACTGCATGTTGGTGCAGGACATATTGAAGGATCAGCCGAGTGGTTCTTGTGGGAGAACAACTCCATTTGGCTCACTAACTTCACACACCATCAGGCTTCCAAGCAGCTCTCAAGGAAACTCAGTTTTCACACTCTATGCTTAGTGCCCTTTGAGTGCCTAGGACTGAAATGAAGCTTGGTGAGCATCCCACACAAACGAATGCTCCACATGCGGGTTTCACATGCCACCAACTCCACATTCACATGCAACTTCAGTGCCACAGCCGTTTTCAGATAGCCCTCAATGCAAAGGCTCTAGACGCAAATATTGGTGTGAGAGCTAATTCAATCAAGGAAACACTGCATGTTTCTGAAGGGCATATTGAAGAAGGGTCAGCCAAGTGGTTCTTGTGGGAGAACAACTCCATTTGGCTCACTAACTTCACACACCATCAGGCTTCCCAGCAGCTCTCAAGGAAACTCATTTTTCACACTCTATGCTTAGTGCCCTTTGAGTGCCTAGGACTAAAATGAAGCTTGGTGAGCATCCCACACAAACGAATGCTCCACATGCGGGTTTCACATGCCACCAACTCCACATTCACAGGCAACTTCAGCGCCACAGCCGTTTTCAGATAGCCCTCAATGCAAAGGCTCTAGACGCAAATATTGGTGTGAGAGCTAATTCAATCAAGGAAACACTGTATGTTTCTGAAGGGCATATTGAAGAAGGGTCAGCCGAGTGGTTCTTGTGGGAGAACAACTCCATTTGGCTCACTAACTTCACACACCATCAGGCTTCCAAGCAGCTCTCAAGGAAACTCAGTTTTCACACTCTATGCTTAGTGCCCTTTGAGTGCATTATCTAGGAATGAACCTGGTAGAGCATCCCACACAAACGAATGCTGCACATGCGGGTTTCACATGCCACCAACTCCACATTCACAGGCAACTTCAGCGCCACAGCCGTTTTCAGATAGCCCTCAATGCAAAGGCTCTAGACGCAAATTTGGTGTGAGAGATAATTCAATCAAGGAAACACTGCATGTTGGTGAAGGACATATTGAAGAAGGATCAGCCGAGCTGTTCTTGTGGGAGAACAACTCCATTTGGCTCACTAACTTCACACACCATCAGGCTTCCAAGCAGCTCTCAAGGAAACTCAGTTTTCACACTCTATTATTAGTGCCCTTTGAGTGCATTATCTAGGAATAAACCTGGTAGAGCATCCCACACAAACGAATGCTCCACATGCGGGTTTCACATGCCACCAACTCCACATTCACAGGCAACTTCAGCGCCACAGCCGTTTTCAGATAGCCCTCAATGCAAAGGCTCTAGACGCAAATATTGTTGTGAGAGCTAATTCAATCAAGGAAACACTGCATGTTGGTGCAGGACATATTGAAGGATCAGCCGAGTGGTTCTTGTGGGAGAACAACTCCATTTGGCTCACTAACTTCACACACCATCAGGCTTCCAAGCAGCTCTCAAGGAAACTCAGTTTTCACACTCTATGCTTAGTGCCCTTTGAGTGCCTAGGACTGAAATGAAGCTTGGTGAGCATCCCACACAAACGAATGCTCCACATGCGGGTTTCACATGCCACCAACTCCACATTCACATGCAACTTCAGTGCCACAGCCGTTTTCAGATAGCCCTCAATGCAAAGGCTCTAGACGCAAATATTGGTGTGAGAGCTAATTCAATCAAGGAAACACTGCATGTTTCTGAAGGGCATATTGAAGAAGGGTCAGCCAAGTGGTTCTTGTGGGAGAACAACTCCATTTGGCTCACTAACTTCACACACCATCAGGCTTCCCAGCAGCTCTCAAGGAAACTCATTTTTCACACTCTATGCTTAGTGCCCTTTGAGTGCCTAGGACTAAAATGAAGCTTGGTGAGCATCCCACACAAACGAATGCTCCACATGCGGGTTTCACATGCCACCAACTCCACATTCACAGGCAACTTCAGCGCCACAGCCGTTTTCAGATAGCCCTCAATGCAAAGGCTCTAGACGCAAATATTGGTGTGAGAGCTAATTCAATCAAGGAAACACTGTATGTTTCTGAAGGGCATATTGAAGAAGGGTCAGCCGAGTGGTTCTTGTGGGAGAACAACTCCATTTGGCTCACTAACTTCACACACCATCAGGCTTCCAAGCAGCTCTCAAGGAAACTCAGTTTTCACACTCTATGCTTAGTGCCCTTTGAGTGCATTATCTAGGAATGAACCTGGTAGAGCATCCCACACAAACGAATGCTGCACATGCGGGTTTCACATGCCACCAACTCCACATTCACAGGCAACTTCAGCGCCACAGCCGTTTTCAGATAGCCCTCAATGCAAAGGCTCTAGACGCAAATATTGGTGTGAGAGATAATTCAATCAAGGAAACACTGCATGTTGGTGAAGGACATATTGAAGAAGGATCAGCCGAGCTGTTCTTGTGGGAGAACAACTCCATTTGGCTCACTAACTTCACACACCATCAGGCTTCCAAGCAGCTCTCAAGGAAACTCAGTTTTCACACTCTATTATTAGTGCCCTTTGAGTGCATTATCTAGGAATAAACCTGGTAGAGCATCCCACACAAACGAATGCTCCACATGCGGGTTTCACATGCCACCAACTCCACATTCACAGGCAACTTCAGCGCCACAGCCGTTTTCAGATAGCCCTCAATGCAAAGGCTCTAGACGCAAATATTGGTGTGAGAGCTAATTCAATCAAGGAAACACTGCATGTTGGTGAAGGGCATATTGAAGAAGGATCAGCCGAGTGGTTCTTGTGGGAGAACAACTCCATTTGGCTCACTAACTTCACACACCATCAGGCTTCCAAGCAGCTCTCAAGGAAACTCCGTTTTCACACTCTATGCTTAGTGCCCTTTGAGTGCCTAGGACTAAAATGAAGCTTGGTGAGCATCCCACACAAACGAATGCTCCACATGCGGGTTTCACATGCCATCAACTCCACATTCACAGGCAACTTCAGCGCCACAGCCGTTTTCAGATAGCCCTCAATGCAAAGGCTCTAGACGCAAATATTGGTGTGAGAGCTAATTCAATCAAGGAAACACTGTATGTTTCTGAAGGGCATATTGAAGAAGGGTCAGCCGAGTGGTTCTTGTGGGAGAACAACTCCATTTGGCTCACTAACTTCACACACCATCAGGCTTCCAAGCAGCTCTCAAGGAAACTCAGTTTTCACACTCTATGCTTAGTGCCCTTTGAGTGCATTATCTAGGAATGAACCTGGTAGAGCATCCCACACAAACGAATGCTGCACATGCGGGTTTCACATGCCACCAACTCCACATTCACAGGCAACTTCAGCGCCACAGCCGTTTTCAGATAGCCCTCAATGCAAAGGCTCTAGACGCAAATATTGGTGTGAGAGATAATTCAATCAAGGAAACACTGCATGTTGGTGAAGGACATATTGAAGAAGGATCAGCCGAGCTGTTCTTGTGGGAGAACAACTCCATTTGGCTCACTAACTTCACACACCATCAGGCTTCCAAGCAGCTCTCAAGGAAACTCAGTTTTCACACTCTATTATTAGTGCCCTTTGAGTGCATTATCTAGGAATAAACCTGGTAGAGCATCCCACACAAACGAATGCTCCACATGCGGGTTTCACATGCCACCAACTCCACATTCACAGGCAACTTCAGCGCCACAGCCGTTTTCAGATAGCCCTCAATGCAAAGGCTCTAGACGCAAATATTGGTGTGAGAGCTAATTCAATCAAGGAAACACTGCATGTTGGTGAAGGGCATATTGAAGAAGGATCAGCCGAGTGGTTCTTGTGGGAGAACAACTCCATTTGGCTCACTAACTTCACACACCATCAGGCTTCCTAGCAGCTCTCAAGGAAACTCAGTTTTCACACTCTATGCTTAGTGCCCTTTGAGTGCCTAGGACTAAAATGAAGCTTGGTGAGCATCCCACACAAACCAATGCTCCACATGCGTGTTTCACATGCCACCAACTCCACATTCACAGGCAACTTCAGCGCCACAGCCGTTTTCAGATAGCCCTCAATGCAAAGGCTCTAGACGCAAATATTGGTGTGAGAGCTAATTCAATCAAGGAAACACTGCATGTTTCTGAAGGGCATATTGAAGAAGGGTCAGCCGAGTGGTTCTTGTGGGAGAACAACTCCATTTGGCTTACTAACTTCACACACCATCAGGCTTCCAAGCAGCTCTCAAGGAAACTCAGTTTTCACACTCTATGCTTAGTGCCCTTTGAGTACATTATCTAGGAATGAACCTGGTAGAGCATCCCACACAAACGAATGCTCCACATGCGGGTTTCACATGCCACCAACTCCACATTCACAGGCAACTTCAGCGCCACAGCCGTTTTCAGATAGTCCTCAATGCAAAGGCTCTAGACGCAAATATTGATGTGAGAGCTAATTCAATCAAGGAAACACTGCATGTTGGTGAAGGGCATATTGAATAAGGATCAGCTGAGTGGTTCTTGTGGGAGAACAACTCCATTTGGCTCACTACCTTCACACACCATCAGGCTTCCAAGCAGCTCTCAAGGAAACTCAGTTTTCACACTCTATGCTTAGTGCCCTTTGAGTGCCTAGGACTGAAATCATGCTTGGTGAGCATCCCACACAAACGAATGCTCCACATGCGGGTTTCACATGCCACCAACTCCACATTCACAGGCAACTGCAGCGCCACAGCCGTTTTCAGATAGCCCTCAATGCAAAGGCTCTAGAGGCAAATATTGGTGTGAGAGCTAATTCAATCAAGCAAACACTGCATGTTGGTGAAGGTCATATTGAAGAAGGATCAGCCTTGTGGTTCTTGTGGGAGAACAACTCCATTTGGCTCACTAACTTCACACACCATCAGGCTTCCAAGCAGCTCTCAAGGAAACTCAGTTTTCACACTCTATGCTTAGTGCCCTTTGAGTGCATTATCTAGGATTGAACCTGGTAGAGCATCCAACACAAACCAATGCTCCACATGCGGGTTTCACATGCCACCAACTCCACATTCACAGGCAACTTCAGCGTCACAGCCGTTTTCAGATAGCCCTCAATGCAAAGGCTCTAGATGCAAATATTGGTGTGAGAGATAATTCAATCAAGGAAACACTGCATGTTGGTGAAGGACATATTGAAGAAGGATCAGCCGAGTGGTTCTTGTGGGAGAACAACTCCATTTGGCTCACTAACTTCACACACCATCAGGCTTCCAATCAGCACTCAAGGAAACTCATTTTTCACACTCTATGCTTAGTGCCCTTTGAGTGCCTAGGACTGAAATGTATCTTGGTGAGCATCCCACAAAAACCAATGCTCCACATGCGGGTTTCACATGCCACCAACTCCACATTCACAGGCAACTTCAGCGCCACAGCCGTTTTCAGATAGCCCTCAATGCAAAGGCTCTAGACGCAAATATTGGTGTGAGAGCTAATTCAATCAAGGAAACACTGCATGTTCGTGAAGGGCATTCTGAAAAAGAATCAGACGAGTGGTTCTTGTGGGAGAACAACTCCATTTGGCTCACTAAATTCACACAGCATCAGGCTTCCAAGCAGCTCTCAAGGAAACTCAGTTTTCACACTCTATGCTTAGTGCCCTTTGAGTGCATTATCTAGAAATGAACCTGGTAGAGCATCCCACACAAACGAATGTTCCACATGCGGATTTCACATGCCACCAACTCCACATTCACAGGCACCTTCAGCGCCACAGCCGTTTTTAGGTAGCCCTCAATGCAAAGGATCTAGATGCAAATATTGGTGTGAGAGCTAATTCAATCAAGGAAACACTGCATGTTGGTGAAGGGCATATTGAAGAAGGATCACCTGAGTGGTTCTTGTGGGAGAACAACTCCATTTGGCTCACTACCTTCACAAACCATCAGGCTTCCAAGCAGCTCTCAAGGAAACTCAGTTTTCACCCTCTATGCTTAGTGCCCTTTGAGTGCATTATCTAGGAATGAACCTCGTAGAGCATCCCATACAAACGAATGCTCCACATGCGGGTTTCACATGCCACCAACTCCACATTCACAGGCAACTTCAGCGCCACAGCCGTTTTCAGATAGCCCTCAATGCAAAGGCTCTAGACGCAAATATTGGTGTGAGAGCTAATTCAATCAAGGAAACACTGCATGTTGGTGAAGGGCATATTGAAGGATCAGCCGAGTGGTTCTTGTGGGAGAACAACTCCATTTGGCTCACTAACTTCACACACCATCAGGCTTCCAAGCAGCTCTCAAGGAAACTCATTTTTCACACTCTATGCTTAGTGCCCTTTGAGTGCCTAGGACTGAAATGAAGCTTTGTGAGCATCCCACACAAACGAATGCTCCACATGCGGGTTTCACATGCCACCAACTCCACATTCACAGGCAACTTCAGCGCCACAGCCGTTTTCAGATAGCCCTCAATGCAAAGGCTCTAGACGCAAATATTGGTGTGAGAGCTAATTCAACCAAGGAAACACTGCATGTTTCTGAAGGGCATATTGAAGAAGGGTCAGCAGAGTGGTTATTGTGGGAGAACAACTCCATTTGGCTCACTAACTTCACACACCATCAGGCTTCCAAGCAGCTCTCAAGGAAACTCAGTTTTCACACTCTATGCTTAGTGCCCTTTGAGTGCATTATCTAGGATTGAACCTGGTAGAGCATCCCACACAAACCAATGCTCCACATGCGGGTTTCACATGCCACCAACTCCACATTCACAGGCAACTTCAGCGCCACAGCCGTTTTCAGATAGCCCACAATGCAAAGGCTCCAGATGCAAATATTGGTGTGAGAGCTAATTCAATCAAGGAAACACTGCATGTTGGTGAAGGACATATTGAAGAAGGATCAGCCGAGTGGTTCTTGTGGGAGAACAACTCCATTTGGCTCACTAACTTCACACACCATCAGGCTTCCAAGCAGCTCTCAAGGAAACTCATTTTTCACACTCTATGCTTAGTGCCCTTTGAGTGCCTAGGACTAAAATGAATCTTGGTGAGCATCCCACAAAAACCAATGCTCCACATGCGGGTTTCACATGCCACCAACTCCACATTCACAGGCAACTTCAGCGCCACAGCCGTTTTCAGATAGCCCTCAATGCAAAGGCTCTAGACGCAAATATTGGTGTGAGAGCTAATTCAATCAAGGAAACACTGCATGTTCGTGAAGGGCATATTGAAGAAGAATCAGACGAGTGGTTCTTGTGGGAGAACAACTCCATTTGGCTCACTAACTTCACACACCATCAGGCTTCCAAGCAGCTCTCAAGGAAACTCCGTTTTCACACTCTATGCTTAGTGCCCTTTGAGTGCCTAGGACTGAAATGAACCTTGGTGAGCATCCCACACAAACGAATGCTCCACATGCGGGTTTCACATGCCACCAACTCCACATTCACAGGCAACTTCAGCGCCACAGCCGTTTTCAGATAGCCCTCAAAGCAAAGTCTCTAGACGCAAATATTGGTGTGAGAGCTAATTCAATCAAGGAAACACTGCATGTTTCTGAAGGGCATATTGAAGAAGGGTCAGCCCAGTGGTTCTTGTGGGAGAACAACTCCATTTGGCTCACTAACTTCACACACCATCAGGCTTCCAAGCAGCTCTCAAGGAAACTCAGTTTTCACACTCTATGCTTAGTGCCCTTTGAGTGCATTTTCTAGGAATGAACCTGGTAGAGCATCCCACACAAACGAATGCTGCACATGCGGGTTTCACATGCCACCAACTCCACATTCACAGGCAACTTCAGCGCCACAGCCGTTTTCAGATAGCCCTCAATGCAAAGGTTCTAGACGCAAATATTGGTGTGAGAGCTAATTCAATCAAGGAAACACTGCATGTTGGTGAAGGTCATATTGAAGAAGGATCAGCCTTGTGGTTCTTGTGGGAGAACAACTCCATTTGGCTCACTAACTTCACACACCATCAGGCTTCCAAGCAGCTCTCAAGGAAACTCAGTTTTCACACTCTATGCTTAGTGCCCTTTGAGTGCATTATCTAGGATTGAACCTGGTAGAGCATCCCACACAAACCAATGCTCCACATGCGGGTTTCACATGCCACCAACTCCACATTCACAGGCAACTTCAGCGTCACAGCCGTTTTCAGATAGCCCTCAATGCAAAGGCTCTAGATGCAAATATTGGTGTGAGAGCTAATTCAATCAAGGAAACACTGCATGTTGGTGAAGGACATATTGAAGAAGGATCAGCCGAGTGGTTCTTGTGGGAGAACAACTCCATTTGGCTCACTAACTTCACACACCATCAGGCTTCCAATCAGCACTCAAGGAAACTCATTTTTCACACTCTATGCTTAGTGCCCTTTGAGTGCCTAGGACTGAAATGAATCTTGGTGAGCATCCCACAAAAACCAATGCTCCACATGCGGGTTTCACATGCCACCAACTCCACATTCACAGGCAACTTCAGCGCCACAGCCGTTTTCAGATAGCCCTCAAAGCAAAGTCTCTAGACGCAAATATTGGTGTGAGAGCTAATTCAATCAAGGAAACACCGCATGTTTCTGAAGGGCATATTGAAGAAGGGTCAGCCCAGTGGTTCTTGTGGGAGAACAACTCCATTTGGCTCACTAACTTCACACACCATCAGGCTTCCAAGCAGCTCTCAAGGAAACTCAGTTTTCACACTCTATGCTTAGTGCCCTTTGAGTGCATTATCTAGGAATGAACCTGGTAGAGCATCCCACACAAACGAATGCTGCACATGCGGGTTTCACATGCCACCAACTCCACATTCACAGGCAACTTCAGCGCCACAGCCGTTTTCAGATAGCCCTCAATGCAAAGGTTCTAGATGCAAATATTGGTGTGAGAGCTAATTCAATCAAGGAAACACTGCATGTTGGTGAAGATCATATTGAAGAAGAATCAGACGAGGGGTTCTTGTGGGAGAACAACTCCATTTGGCTCACTAACTTCACACACCATCAGGCTTCCAAGCAGCTCTCAAGGAAACTCACTTTTCACACTCTATGCTTAGTGCGCTTTGAGTGCCTAGGACTGAAATGAAGCTTGGTGAGCATCCCACACAAACGAATGCTCCACATGCGGGTTTCACATGCCACCAACTCCACATTCACAGGCAACTCTCAGCGCCACAGCCGTTTTCAGATTAGCCCTCAATGCAAAGGCTCTAGACGCAAATATTGGTGTGAGAGCTAATTCAATCAAGGAAACACTGCATGTTTCTGAAGGGCATATTGAAGAAGAATCAGCTGAGTGGTTCTTGTGGGAGAACAACTCCATTTGGCTCACTAACTTCACACACCATCAGGCTTCCAAGCAGCTCTCAAGGAAACTCAGTTTTCACACTCTATGCTTAGTGCCCTTTGAGTGCATTATCTAGGAATGAACCTGGTAGAGCATCCACACAAACGAATTCTCCACATGCGGGTTTCACATGCCACCAACTCCACATTCACAGGCAACTTCAGCGCCACAGCCGTTTTCAGATAGCCCTCAATGCAAAGGCTCTAGACGCAAATATTGGTGTGAGAGCTAATTCAATCAAGGAAACACTGCATGTTGGTGAAGGGCATATTGAAGGATCAGCCGAGTGGTTCTTGTGGGAGAACAACTCCATTTGGCTCACTAACTTCACACACCATCAGGCTTCCAAGCAGCTCTCAAGGAAACTCAGTTTTCACACTCTATGCTTAGTGCCCTTTGAGTGCCTAGGACTGAAATGAAGCTTTGTGAGCATCCCACACAAACGAATGCTCCACATGCGGGTTTCACATGCCACCAACTCCACATTCACATGCAACTTCAGTGCCACAGCTGTTTTCAGATAGCCCTCAATGCAAAGGCTCTAGACGCAAATATTGGTGTGAGAGATAATTCAATCAAGGAAACACTGCATGTTGGTGAAGGGCATATTGAAGGATCAGCCGAGTGGTTCTTGTGGGAGAACAACTCCATTTGGCTCACTAACTTCACACACCATCAGGCTTCCAAGCAGCTCTCAAGGAAACTCAGTTTTCACACTCTATGCTTAGTGCCCTTTGAGTGCCTAGGACTGAAATGAAGCTTTGTGAGCATCCCACACAAACGAATGCTGCACATGCGGGTTTCACATGCCACCAACTCCCACATTCACAGGCAACTTCAGTGCCACAGCCGTTTTCAGATAGCCCTCAATGCAAAGGCTCTAGACGCAAATATTGGTGTGAGAGCTAATTCAATCAAGGAAACACTGCATGTTTCTGAAGGGCATATTGAAGAAGGGTCAGCCGAGTGGTTCTTGTGGGAGAACAACTCCATTTGGCTCACTAACTTCACACACCATCAGGCTTCCAAGCAGCTCTCAAGGAAACTCCGTTTTCACACACTATGCTTAGTGCCCTTTGAGTGCCTAGGACTAAAATGAAGCTTGGTGAGCATCCCACACAAACGAATGCTCCACATGCGGGTTTCACATGCCACCAACTCCACATTCACAGGCAACTTCAGCGCCACAGCCGTTTTCAGATAGCCCTCAATGCAAAGGCTCTAGACGCAAATATTGGTGTGAGAGCTAATTCAATCAAGGAAACACTGCATGTTGGTGAAGGGCATATTGAAGGATCAGCCGAGTGGTTCTTGTGGGAGAACAACTCCATTTGGCTCACTAACTTCACACACCATCAGGCTTCCAAGCAGCTCTCAAGGAAACTCATTTTTCACACTCTATGCTTAGTGCCCTTTGAGTGCCTAGGACTGAAATGAAGCTTTGTGAGCATCCCACACAAACGAATGCTCCACATGCGGGTTTCACATGCCACCAACTCCACATTCACAGGCAACTTCAGCGCCACAGCCGTTTTCAGATAGCCCTCAATGCAAAGGCTCTAGACGCAAATATTGGTGTGAGAGCTAATTCAACCAAGGAAACACTGCATGTTTCTGAAGGGCATATTGAAGAAGGGTCAAGCAGAGTGGTTATTGTGGGAGAACAACTCCATTTGGCTCACTAACTTCACACACCATCAGGCTTCCAAGCAGCTCTCAAGGAAACTCAGTTTTCACACTCTATGCTTAGTGCCCTTTGAGTGCATTATCTAGGATTGAACCTGGTAGAGCATCCCACACAAACCAATGCTCCACATGCGGGTTTCACATGCCACCAACTCCACATTCACAGGCAACTTCAGCGCCACAGCCGTTTTTCAGATAGCCCACAATGCAAAGGCTCCAGATGCAAATATTGGTGTGAGAGCTAATTCAATCAAGGAAACACTGCATGTTGGTGAAGGACATATTGAAGAAGGATCAGCCGAGTGGTTCTTGTGGGAGAACAACTCCATTTGGCTCACTAACTTCACACACCATCAGGCTTCCAAGCAGCTCTCAAGGAAACTCATTTTTCACACTCTATGCTTAGTGCCCTTTGAGTGCCTAGGACTAAAATGAATCTTGGTGAGCATCCCACAAAAACCAATGCTCCACATGCGGGTTTCACATGCCACCAACTCCACATTCACAGGCAACTTCAGCGCCACAGCCGTTTTCAGATAGCCCTCAATGCAAAGGCTCTAGACGCAAATATTGGTGTGAGAGCTAATTCAATCAAGGAAACACTGCATGTTCGTGAAGGGCATATTGAAGAAGAATCAGACGAGTGGTTCTTGTGGGAGAACAACTCCATTTGGCTCACTAACTTCACACACCATCAGGCTTCCAAGCAGCTCTCAAGGAAACTCCGTTTTCACACTCTATGCTTAGTGCCCTTTGAGTGCCTAGGACTGAAATGAACCTTGGTGAGCATCCCACACAAACGAATGCTCCACATGCGGGTTTCACATGCACCACTCCACATTCACAGGCAACTTCAGCGCCACAGCCGTTTTCAGATAGCCCTCAAAGCAAAGTCTCTAGACGCAAATATTGGTGTGAGAGCTAATTCAATCAAGGAAACACTGCATGTTTCTGAAGGGCATATTGAAGAAGGGTCAGCCCAGTGGTTCTTGTGGGAGAACAACTCCATTTGGCTCACTAACTTCACACACCATCAGGCTTCCAAGCAGCTCTCAAGGAAACTCAGTTTTCACACTCTATGCTTAGTGCCCTTTGAGTGCATTTTCTAGGGAATGAACCTGGTAGAGCATCCCACACAAACGAATGCTGCACATGCGGGTTTCACATGCCACCAACTCCACATTCACAGGCAACTTCAGCGCCACAGCCGTTTTCAGATAGCCCTCAATGCAAAGGTTCTAGACGCAAATATTGGTGTGAGAGCTAATTCAATCAAGGAAACACTGCATGTTGGTGAAGGTCATATTGAAGAAGGATCAGCCTTGTGGTTCTTGTGGGAGAACAACTCCATTTGGCTCACTAACTTCACACACCATCAGGCTTCCAAGCAGCTCTCAAGGAAACTCAGTTTTCACACTCTATGCTTAGTGCCCTTTGAGTGCATTATCTAGGATTGAACCTGGTAGAGCATCCCACACAAACCAATGCTCCACATGCGGGTTTCACATGCACCAACTCCACATTCACAGGCAACTTCAGCGTCACAGCCGTTTTCAGATAGCCCTCAATGCAAAGGCTCTAGATGCAAATATTGGTGTGAGAGCTAATTCAATCAAGGAAACACTGCATGTTGGTGAAGGACATATTGAAGAAGGATCAGCCGAGTGGTTCTTGTGGGAGAACAACTCCATTTGGCTCACTAACTTCACACACCATCAGGCTTCCAATCAGCACTCAAGGAAACTCATTTTTCACACTCTATGCTTAGTGCCCTTTGAGTGCCTAGGACTGAAATGAATCTGGTGAGCATCCCACAAAAACCAATGCTCCACATGCGGGTTTCACATGCCACCAACTCCACATTCACAGGCAACTTCAGCGCCACAGCCGTTTTCAGATAGCCCTCAAAGCAAAGTCTCTAGACGCAAATATTGGTGTGAGAGCTAATTCAATCAAGGGAAACACCGCATGTTTCTGAAGGGCATATTGAAGAAGGTCAGCCAGTGGTTCTTGTGGGAGAACAACTCCATTTGGCTCACTAACTTCACACACCATCAGGCTTCCAAGCAGCTCTCAAGGAAACTCAGTTTTCACACTCTATGCTTAGTGCCCTTTGAGTGCATTATCTAGGAATGAACCTGGTAGAGCATCCCACACAAACGAATGCTGCACATGCGGGTTTCACATGCCACCAACTCCACATTCACAGGCAACTTCAGCGCCACAGCCGTTTTCAGATAGCCCTCAATGCAAAGGTTCTAGATGCAAATATTGGGTGTGAGAGCTAATTCAATCAAGGAAACACTGCATGTTGGTGAAGATCATATTGAAGAAGAATCAGACGAGGGGTTCTTGTGGGAGAACAACTCCATTTGGCTCACTAACTTCACACACCATCAGGCTTCCAAGCAGCTCTCAAGGAAACTCACTTTTCACACTCTATGCTTAGTGCGCTTTGAGTGCCTAGGACTGAAATGAAGCTTGGTGAGCATCCCACACAAACGAATGCTCCACATGCGGGTTTCACATGCCACCAACTCCACATTCACAGGCAACTTCAGCGCCACAGCCGTTTTCAGATAGCCCTCAATGCAAAGGCTCTAGACGCAAATATTGGTGTGAGAGCTAATTCAATCAAGGAAACACTGCATGTTTCTGAAGGGCATATTGAAGAAGAATCAGCTGAGTGGTTCTTGTGGGAGAACAACTCCATTTGGCTCACTAACTTCACACACCATCAGGCTTCCAAGCAGCTCTCAAGGAAACTCAGTTTTCACACTCTATGCTTAGTGCCCTTTGAGTGCATTATCTAGGAATGAACCTGGTAGAGCATCCCACACAAACGAATTCTCCACATGCGGGTTTCACATGCCACCAACTCCACATTCACAGGCAACTTCAGCGCCACAGCCGTTTTCAGATAGCCCTCAATGCAAAGGCTCTAGACGCAAATATTGGTGTGAGAGCTAATTCAATCAAGGAACACTGCATGTTGGTGAAGGGCATATTGAAGGATCAGCCGAGTGGTTCTTGTGGGAGAACAACTCCATTTGGCTCACTAACTTCACACACCATCAGGCTTCCAAGCAGCTCTCAAGAAACTCAGTTTTCACACTCTATGCTTAGTGCCCTTTGAGTGCCTAGGACTGAAATGAAGGCTTTGTGAGCATCCCACACAAACGAATGCTCCACATGCGGGTTTCACATGCCACCAACTCCACATTCACATGCAACTTCAGTGCCACAGCTGTTTTCAGATAGCCCTCAATGCAAAGGCTCTAGACGCAAATATTGGTGTGAGAGATAATTCAATCAAGGAAACACTGCATGTTGGTGAAGGGCATATTGAAGGATCAGCCGAGTGGTTCTTGTGGGAGAACAACTCCATTTGGCTCACTAACTTCACACACCATCAGGCTTCCAAGCAGCTCTCAAGGAAACTCAGTTTTCACACTCTATGCTTAGTGCCCTTTGAGTGCCTAGGACTGAAATGAAGCTTTGTGAGCATCCCACACAAACGAATGCTGCACATGCGGGTTTCACATGCCACCAACTCCACATTCACAGGCAACTTCAGTGCCACAGCCGTTTTCAGATAGCCCTCAATGCAAAGGCTCTAGACGCAAATATTGGTGTGAGAGCTAATTCAATCAAGGAAACACTGCATGTTTCTGAAGGGCATATTGAAGAAGGGTCAGCCGAGTGGTTCTTGTGGGAGAACAACTCCATTTGGCTCACTAACTTCACACACCATCAGGCTTCCAAGCAGCTCTCAAGGAAACTCCGTTTTCACACACTATGCTTAGTGCCCCTTTGAGTGCCTAGGACTAAAATGAAGCTTGGTGAGCATCCCACACAAACGAATGCTCCACATGCGGGTTTCACATGCCACCAACTCCACATTCACAGGCAACTCAGCGCCACAGCCGTTTTCAGATAGCCCTCAATGCAAAGGCTCTAGACGCAAATATTGGTGTGAGAGCTAATTCAATCAAGGAAACACTGCATGTTTCTGAAGGGCATACTGAAGAAGAATCAGCCGAGTGGTTCTTGTGGGAGAACAACTCCATTTGGCTCACTTAACTTCACACACCATCAGGCTTCCAAGCAGCTCTCAAGGAAACTCCGTTTTCACACTCTATGCTTAGTGCCCTTTGAGTGCATTATCTAGGAATGAACCTGGTAGAGCATCCCACACAAACGAATGCTCCACATGCGGGTTTCACATGCCACAACTCCACATTCACAGGCAACTTCAGCGCCACAGCCGTTTTCAGATAGCCCTCAATGCAAAGGCTCTAGACGCACATATTGGTGTGAGAGCTAATTCAATCAAGGAAACACTGCATGTTGGTGAAGGGCGTATTGAAGAAGGGTCAGCCGAGTGGTTCTTGTGGGAGAACAACTCCATTTGGCTCACTAACTTCACACACCATCAGGCTTCCTAGCAGCTCTCAAGGAAACTCATTTTTCACACTCTATGCTTAGTGCCCTTTGAGTGCCTAGGACTAAAATGAAGCTTGGTGAGCATCCCACAAAAACCAATGCTCCACATGCGGGTTTCACATGCCACCAACTCCACATTCACAGGCAACTTCAGCGCCACAACCGTTTTCAGATAGCCCTCAATGCAAAGGCTCTAGACGCAAATATTGGTGTGAGAGCTAATTCAACCAAGGAAACACTGCATGTTCGTGAAGGGCATACTGAAGAAGAATCAGCCGAGTGGTTATTGTGGGAGAACAACTCCATTTGGCTCACTAACTTCACACACCATCAGGCTTCCAAGCAGCTCTCAAGGAAACTCAGTTTTCACACTCTATGCTTAGTGCCCTTTGAGTGCCTAGGACTGAAATCATGCTTGGTGAGCATCCCACACAAACGAATGCTCCACATTGCGGGTTTCACATGCCACCAACTCCACATTCACAGGCAACTTCAGCGCCACAGCCGTTTTCAGATAGCCCTCAATGCAAAGGCTCTAGACGCAAATATTGGTGTGAGAGCTAATTCAATCAAGGAAACACTGCATGTTGGTGAAGGGCATATTGAAGAAGAATCAGCCGAGTGGTTCTTGTGGGAGAACAACTCCACTTGGCTCACTAACTTCACACACCATCAGGCTTCCAAGCAGCTCTCAAGAAACTCAGTTTTCACACTCTATGCTTAGTGCGCTTTGAGTGTCTAGACCTAAATGAAGCTTGGTGAGCATCCCACACAAACGAATGCTCCACATGCGGGTTTCACATGCCACCAACTCCACATTCACAGGCAACTTCAGCGCCACAGCCATTTTCAGATAGTCCTCAATGCAAAGGCTCTAGACGCAAATTTTGGGTTTAGAGCTAATTCAATCAAGGAAACACTGCATGTTGCTGAAGGGCATATTGAAGAAGGATCAGCCGAGTGGTTCTTGTGGGAGAACAACTCCATTTGGCTCACTAACTTCACACACCATCAGGCTTCCAAGCAGCTCTCAAGGAAACTCAGTTTTCACACTCTATGCTTAGTGCCCTTTCAGTGCATTATCTAGGAATGAACCTGGTAGAGCATCCCACACAAACGAATGCTCCACATGCGGGTTTCACATGCCACCAACTCCACATTCACAGGCAACTTCAGCGCCACAGCCGTTTTCAGATAGCCCTCAATGCAAAGGCTCTAGACGCAAATATTGGTGTGAGAGCTAATTCAATCAAGGAAACACTGCATGTTGGTGAAGGGCATATTGAAGAAGGATCAGCGAGTGGTTCTTGTGGGAGAACAACTCCATTTGGCTCACTAACTTCACACACCATCAGGCTTCCAAGCAGCTCTCAAGGAAACTCAGTTTTCACACTCTATGCTTAGTGCCCTTTGAGTGCATTATCTAGGAATGAACCTCGTAGAGCATCCCATACAAACGAATGCTCCACATGCGGGTTTCACATGCCACCAACTCCACATTCACAGGCAACTTCAGCGCCACAGCCGTTTCAGATAGCCCTCAATGCAAAGGCTCTAGACGCAAATATTGGTGTGAGAGCTAATTCTATCAAGGAAACACTGCATGTTGGTGAAGGGCATATTGAAGGATCAGCCTAGTGGTTCTTGTGGGAGAACAACTCCATTTGGCTCACTAACTTCACACACCATCAGGCTTCCAAGCAGCTCTCAAGGAAACTCAGTTTTCACACTCTATGCTTAGTGCCCTTTGAGTGCCTAGGACTAAAATGAAGCTTGGTGAGCATCCCACACAAACGAATGCTGCACATGCGGGTTTCACATGCCACCAACTCCACATTCACAGGCAACTTCAGCGCCAGAGCCGTTTTCAGATAGCCCTCAATGCAAAGGCTCTAGACGCAAATATTGGTGTGAGAGCTAATTCAATCAAGGAAACACTGCATGTTGGTGAAGGTCATATTTAAGAAGGATCAGCCGAGTGGTTCTTGTGGGAGAACAACTCCATTTGGCTCACTAACTTCACACACCATCAGGCTTCCTAGCAGCTCTCAAGGAAACTCAGTTTTCACACTCTATGCTTAGTGCCCTTTGAGTGCCTAGGACTAAAATGAAGCTTGGTGAGCATCCGACAAAAACCAATGCTCCACATGCGGGTTTCACATGCCACCAACTCCACATTCACAGGCAACTTCAGCGCCACAGCCGTTTTCAGATAGCCCTCAATGCAAAGGCTCTAGACGCAAATATTGGTGTGAGAGCTAATTCAACCAAGGAAACACTGCATGTTCGTGAAGGGCATACTGAAGAAGAATCAGACGAGTGGTTCTTGTGGGAGAACAACTCCATTTGGCTCACTAACTTCACACACCATCAGGGCTTCCAAGCAGCTCTCAAGGAAAACTCAGTTTTCACCCTCTATGCTTAGTGCCCTTTGAGTGCATTATCTAGGAATGAACCTGGTAGAGCATCCCACACAAACGAATGCTCCACTTGCGGGGTTCACATGCCACCAACTCCACATTCACAGGCAACTTCAGCGCCACAGCCGTTTTCAGATAGCCCTCAATGCAAAGGCTCTAGACGCAAATATTGGTGTGAGAGCTAATTCAATCAAGGAACACTGCATGTTGGTGAAGATCATATTGAAGAAGAATCAGCCGAGTGGTTCTTGTGGGAGAACAACTCCATTTGGCTCACTAACTTCACACACCATCAGGCTTCCAAGCAGCTCTCAAGGAAACTCAGTTTTCACACTCTATGCTTAGTGCCCTTTGAGTGCCTAGGACTGAAATGAAGCTTGGTGAGCATCCCACACAAACGAATGCTCCACATGCGGGTTTCACATGCCACCAACTCCACATTCACAGGCAACTTCAGCGCCACAGCCGTTTTCAGATAGCCCTCAATGCAAAGGCTCTAGACGCAAATTTTGGGTTTAGAGCTAATTCAATCAAGGAAACACTGCATGTTGGTGAAGGGCATATTGAAGAAGGATCAGCCGAGTGGTTCTTGTGGGAGAACAACTCCATTTGGCTCACTAACTTCACACACCATCAGG
This sequence comes from Ochotona princeps, assembly GCF_030435755.1. Classification (NCBI taxonomy): domain Eukaryota; kingdom Metazoa; phylum Chordata; class Mammalia; order Lagomorpha; family Ochotonidae; genus Ochotona; species Ochotona princeps. The sequence continues at coordinate 2,183 of NW_026700266.1, read as the reverse complement.
CTTCCAAGCAGCTCTCAAGGAAACTCAGTTTTCACACTCTATGCTTAGTGCCCTTTGAGTGCATTATCTAGGAATGAACCTGGTAGAGCATCCCACACAAACGAATGCTCCACATGCGGGTTTCACATGCCACCAACTCCACATTCACAGGCAACTTCAGCGCCACAGCCGTTTTCAGATAGCCCTCAATGCAAAGGCTCTAGACGCAAATATTGATGTGAGAGCTAATTCAATCAAGGAAACACTGCATGTTGGTGAAGGGCATATTGAATAAGGATCAGCTGAGTGGTTATTGTGGGAGAACAACTCCATTCGGCTCACTACCTTCACACACCATCAGGCTTCCAAGCAGCTCTCAAGGAAACTCACTTTTCACACTCTATGCTTAGTGCCCTTTGAGTGCCTAGGACTGAAATCATGCTTGGTGAGCATCCCACACAAACGAATGCTCCACATGCGGGTTTCACATGCCACGAACTCCACATTCACAGGCAAATTCAGCGCCACAGCCGTTTTCAGATAGCCCTCAATGCAAAGGCTCTAGACGCAAATATTGGTGTGAGAGCTAATTCAATCAAGCAAACACTGCATGTTGGTGAAGGTCATATTGAAGAAGGATCAGCCGAGTGGTTCTTGTGGGAGAACAACTCCATTTGGCTCACTAACTTCACACACCATCAGGCTTCCAAGCAGCTCTCAAGGAAACTCAGTTTTCACACTCTATGCTTAGTGCCCTTTGAGTGCATTATCTAGGATTGAACCTGGTAGAGCATCCCACACAAACGAATGCTCCACATGCGGGTTTCACATGCCACCAACTCCACATTCACAGGCAACTTCAGCGTCACAGCCGTTTTCAGATAGCCCTCAATGCAAAGGCTCTAGATGCAAATATTGGTGTGAGAGATAATTCAATCAAGGAAACCACTGCATGTTGGTGAAGGACATATTGAAGAAGGATCAGCCGAGTGGTTCTTGTGGGAGAACAACTCCATTTGGCTCACTAACTTCACACACCATCAGGCTTCCAAGCAGCTCTCAAGGAAACTCATTTTTCACACTCTATGCTTAGTGCCCTTTGAGTGCCTAGGACTGAAATGAAGCTTTGTGAGCATCCCACACAAACGAATGCTCCACATGCGGGTTTCACATGCCACCAACTCCACATTCACAGGCAACTTCAGCGCCACAGCCGTTTTCAGATAGCCCTCAATGCAAAGGCTCTAGACGCAAATATTGGTGTGAGAGCTAATTCAACCAAGGAAACACTGCATGTTTCTGAAGGGCATATTGAAGAAGGGTCAGCCGAGTGGTTATTGTGGGAGCACAACTCCATTTGGCTCACTAACTTCACACACCATCAGGCTTCCAAGCAGCTCTCAAGGAAACTCATTTTTCACACTCTATGCTTAGTGCCCTTTGAGTGCCTAGGACTAAAATGAATCTTGGTGAGCATCCCACAAAAACCAATGCTCCACATGCGGGTTTCACATGCCACCAACTCCACATTCACAGGCAACTTCAGCGCCACAGCCGTTTTCAGATAGCCCTCAATGCAAAGGCTCTAGACGCAAATATTGGTGTGAGAGCTAATTCAATCAAGGAAACACTGCATGTTCGTGAAGGGCATATTGAAGAAGAATCAGACGAGTGGTTCTTGTGGGAGAACAACTCCATTTGGCTCACTAAATTCACACAGCATCAGGCTTCCAAGCAGCTCTCAAGGAAACTCAGTTTTCACACTCTATGCTTAGTGCTCTTTGAGTGCATTATCTAGAAATGAACCTGGTAGAGCATCCCACACAAACGAATGTTCCACATGCGGATTTCACATGCCACCAACTCCACATTCACAGGCACCTTCAGCGCCACAGCCGTTTTTAGGTAGCCCTCAATGCAAAGGATCTAGATGCAAATATTGATGTGAGAGCTAATTCAATCAAGGAAACACTGCATGTTGGTGAAGGGCATATTGAAGAAGGATCACCTGAGTGGTTCTTGTGGGAGAACAACTCCATTTGGCTCACTACCTTCACAAACCATCAGGCTTCCAAGCAGCTCTCAAGGAAACTCAGTTTTCACACTCTATGCTTAGTGCCCTTTGAGTGCATTATCTAGGAATGAACCTCGTAGAGCATCCCCTACAAACGAATGCTCCACATGCGGGTTTCACATGCCACCAA
>NW_026700265.1:0-16481 GCF_030435755.1 Ochotona princeps | reverse complement strand
CACACAAACGAATGCTCCACATGCGGGTTTCACATGCCACCAACTCCACATTCACAGGCAACTTCAGCGCCACAGCCGTTTTCAGATAGCCCTCAATGCAAAGGCTCTAGACGCAAATATTGGTGTGAGAGCTAATTCAATCAAGGAAACACTGCATGTTGGTGAAGGGCATATTGAAGAAGGATCACCCGAGTGGTTCTTGTGGGAGAACAACTCCATTTGGCTCACTAACTTCACACACCATCAGGCTTCCAAGCAGCTGTCAAGGAAACTCAGTTTTCACACTCTATGCTTAGTGCCCTTTGAATGCATTATCAAGGAATGAACCTGGTAGAGCATCCCACACAAACGAATGCTCCACATGCGGGTTTCACATGCCACCAACTCCACATTCACAGGCAACTTCAGCGCCACAGCCGTTTTCAGATAGCCCTCAATGCAAAGGCTCTAGACGCAAATATTGGTGTGAGAGCTAATTCAATCAAGGAAACACTGCATGTTGGTGAAGGGCATATTGAAGAAGGATCAGCCGAGTGGTTCTTGTGGGAGAACAACTCCATTTGGCTCACTAACTTCACACACCATCAGGCTTCCAAGCAGCTCTCAAGGAAACTCAGTTTTCACACTCTATGCTTAGTGCCCTTTGAATGCATTATCTAGGAATGAACCTGGTAGAGCATCCCACACAAACGAATGCTCCACATGCGGGTTTCACATGCCACCAACTCCACATTCACAGGCAACTTCAGTGCCACAGCCGTTTTCAGATAGCCCTCAATGCAAAGGCTCTAGACACAAATATTGGTGTGAGAGCTAATTCAATCAAGGAAACACTGCATGTTGGTGAAGGGCATATTGAAGAAGGATCAGCCGAGTGGTTCTTGTGGGAGAACAACTCCATTTGGCTCACTAACTTCACACACCATCAGGCTTCCAAGCAGCTCTCAAGGAAACTCAGTTTTCACACTCTATGCTTAGTGCCCTTTGAATGCATTATCAAGGAATGAACCTGGTAGAGCATCCCACACAAACGAATGCTCCACATGCGGGTTTCACATGCCACCAACTCCACATTCACAGGCAACTTCAGCGCCACAGCCGTTTTCAGATAGCCCTCAATGCAAAGGCTCTAGACGCAAATATTGGTGTGAGAGCTAATTCAATCAAGGAAACACTGCATGTTGGTGAAGGGCATATTGAAGAAGGATCAGCCGAGTGGTTCTTGTGGGAGAACAACTCCATTTGGCTCACTAACTTCACACACCATCAGGCTTCCAAGCAGCTCTCAAGGAAACTCAGTTTTCACACTCTATGCTTAGTGCCCTTTGAATGCATTATCAAGGAATGAACCTGGTAGAGCATCCCACACAAACGAATGGTCCACATGCGGGTTTCACATGCCACCAACTCCACATTCACAGGCAACTTCAGCGCCACAGCCGTTTTCAGATAGCCCTCAATGCAAAGGCTCTAGACGCAAATATTGGTGTGAGAGCTAATTCAATCAAGGAAACACTGCATGTTGGTGAAGGGCATATTGAAGAAGGATCAGCCGAGAGGTTCTTGTGGGAGAACAACTCCATTTGGCTCACTAACTTCACACACCATCAGGCTTCCAAGCAGCTCTCAAGGAAACTCAGTTTTCACACTCTATGCTTAGTGCCCTTTGAGTGCCTAGGACTGAAATGAAGCTTGGAGAGCATCCAACATAAACGAATGCTCCACATGCGGGTTTCACATGCCACCAACTCCACATTCTCAGGCAACTTCAGCGCCACAGCCGTTTTCAGAAAGCACTCAATGCAAAGGCTCTAGACGCAAATATTGGTGTGAGAGCTAATTCAATCAAGGAAACACTGCATGTTGGTGAAGGGCATATTGAAGAAGGATCAGCAGAGTGGTTCTTGTGGGAGAATAACTCCATTTGGCTCACTAACTTCACACACCATCAGTCTTCCAAGCAACTCTCAAGGAAACTCAGTTTTCACACTCTATGCTTAGTGCCCTTTGAGTGCATTATCTAGGAATGAACCTGGTACAGCATCCCACACAAACGAATGCTCCACATGCGGGTTTCACATGCCACCAACTCCACATTCACAGGCAACTTCAGCGCCACAGCCGTTTTCAGATAGCCCTCAATGCAAAGGCTCTAGACGCAAATATTGGTGTGAGAGCTAATTCAATCAAGGAAACACTGCATGTTGGTGAAGGGCATATTGAAGAACGGTCAGCCGAGTGGTACTTGTGGGATAACAACTCCATTTGGCTCACTAACTTCACACACCATCAGGCTTCCAAGCAGCTCTCAAGGAAACTCAGTTTTCACACTCTATGCTTAGTGCCCTTTGAGTGCCTAGGACTGAAATGAAGCTTGGAGAGCATCCCACACAAACGAATGCTCCACATGCGGGTTTCACATGCCACCAACTCCACATTCTCAGGCAACTTCAGCGCCACAGCCGTTTTCAGATAGCCCTCAATGCAAAGGCTCTAGACGCAAATATTGGTGTGAGAGCTAATTCAATCAAGGAAACACTGCATGTTGGTGAAGGGCATATTGAAGAAGGATCAGCCGAGTGGTTCTTGTGGGAGAACAACTCCATTTGGCTCACTAACTTCACACACCATCAGGCTTCCAAGCAACTCTCAAGGAAACTCAGTTTTCACACTCTATGCTTAGTGCCCTTTGAGTGCATTATCTAGGAATGAACCTGGTAGAGCATCCAACATAAACGAATGCTCCACATGCGGGTTTCACATGCCACCAACTCCACATTCACAGGCAACTTCAGCGCCACAGCCGTTTTCAGATAGCCCTCAATGCAAAGGCTCTAGACGCAAATATTGGTGTGAGAGCTAATTCAATCAAGGAAACACTGCATGTTGGTGAAGGGCATATTGAAGAAGGATCAGCCGAGTGGTTCTTGTGGGAGAACAACTCCATTTGGCTCACTAACTTCACACACCATCAGGCTTCCAGGCAGCTCTCAAGGAAACTCAGTTTTCACACTCTATGCTTAGTGCTCTTTGTGTGCCTAGGACTGAAGTGAAGCTTGGTCAGCATCCCACACAAACGAATGCTCCACAAGCGGGTTTCACATGCCACCAACTCCACATTCACAGGCAACTTCAGCGCCACTGCCGTTTTCAGATAGCCCTCAATGCAAAGGCTCTAGACGCAAATATTGGTGTGAGAGCTAATTCAATCAAGGAAACACTGCATGTTGGTGAAGGGCATATTGAAGAAGGATCAGCCGAGTGGTACTTGTGGGAGAACAACTCCATTTGGTTCACTAACTTCACACACCATCAGGCTTCCAAGCAGCTCTCAAGGAAACTCAGTTTTCACACTCTATGCTTAGTGCTCTTTGTGTGCCCAGGACTGAAATGAAGCTTGGTCAGCATTCCACACAAACGAATGCTCCACATGCGGGTATAACATGCATTCAACTCCACATTCACAGGCAACTTCAGCGCCACAGCCGTTTTCAGATAGCCCTCAATGCAAAGGCTCTAGACGCAAATATTGGTGTGAGAGCTAATGCAATCAAGGAAACACTGCATGTTGGTGAAGGGCATATTGAAGAAGGATCAGCCGAGTGGTTCTTGTGGGAGAACAACTCCATTTGGCTCACTAACTTCACACACCATCAGGCTTCCAAGCAGCTCTCAAGGAAACTCAGTTTTCACGCTCTATGCTTAGTGCCCTTTGTATGGCTAGGACTGAAATGAATGTGGTAGAGCATCCCACACAAACGAATGCTCCACATGCGGGTTTCACATGCCACCAACTCCACATTCACAGGCAACTTCAGCGCCACAGCCGTTTTCAGATAGCCCTCAATGCAAAGGCTCTAGACGCAAATATTGGTGTGAGAGCTAATTCAATCAAGGAAACACTGCATGTTGGTGAAGGGCATATTGAAGAAGGATCAGCCGAGTGGTTCTTGTGGGAGAACAACTCCATTTGGCTCACTAACTTCACACACCATCAGGCTTCCAAACAGCTCTCAAGGAAACTCAGTTTTCACACTCTATGCTTAGTGCCCTTTGAGTGCATTATCTAGGAATGAACCTGGTAGAGCATCCCACACAAACGAATGCTCCACATGCGGGTTTCACATGCCACCAACTCCACATTCACAGGCAACTTCAGCGCCACAGCCGTTTTCAGATAGCCCTCAATGCAAAGGCTCTAGACGCAAATATTGGTGTGAGAGCTAATTCAATCAAGGAAACACTGCATGTTGGTGAAGGGCATATTGAAGAAGGATCAGCCGAGTGGTTCTTGTGGGAGAACAACTCCATTTGGCTCACTAACTTCACACACCATCAGGCTTCCAAGCAGCTCTCAAGGAAACTCAGTTTTCACACTCTATGCTTAGTGCCCTTTGTGTGCCTAGGACTGAAGTGAAGCTTGGTCAGCATTCCACACAAACGAATGCTCCACATGCGGGTTTCACATGCCACCAACTCCACATTCACAGGCAACTTCAGCGCCACAGCCGTTTTCAGATAGCCCTCAATGCAAAGGCTCTAGACGCAAATATTGGTGTGAGAGCTAATTCAATCAAGGAAACACTGCATGTTGGTGAAGGGCATATTGAAGAAGGATCAGCCGAGTGGTTCTTGTGGGAGAACAACTCCATTTGGCTCACTAACTTCACACACCATCAGGCTTCCAAGCAGCTCTCAAGGAAACTCAGTTTTCACACTCTATGCTTAGTGCCCTTTGAGTGCATTATCTAGGAATGAACCTGGTAAAGCATCCCACACAAACGAATGCTCCACATGCGGGTTTCACATGCCACCAACTCCACATTCACAGGCAACTTCAGCGCCACAGCCGTTTTCAGATAGCCCTCAATGCAAAGGCTCTAGACGCAAATATTGGTGTGAGAGCTAATTCAATCAAGGAAACACTGCATGTTGGTGAAGGGCATATTGAAGAAGGATCAGCCGAGTGGTACTTGTGGGAGAACAACTCCATTTGGCTCACTAACTTCACACACCATCAGGCTTCCAAGCAGCTCTCAAGGAAACTCAGTTTTCACACTCTATGCTTAGTGCTCTTTGTGTGCCTAGGACTGAAGTGAAGCTTGGTCAGCATCCCACACAAACGAATGCTCCACATGCGGGTTTCACATGCCACCAACTCCACATTCACAGGCAACTTCAGCGCCACAGCCGTTTTCAGATAGCCCTCAATGCAAAGGCTCTAGACGCAAATATTGGTGTGAGAGCTAATTCAATCAAGGAAACACTGCATGTTGGTGAAGGGCATATTGAAGAAGGATCAGCCGAGTGGTTCTTGTGGGAGAACAACTCCATTTGGCTCACTAACTTCACACACCATCAGGCTTCCAAGCAGCTCTCAAGGAAACTCAGTTTTCACACTCTATGCTTAGTGCCCTTTGAGTGGATTACCTAGGAATGAACCTGGTAGAGCATCCCACAGAAACGAATGCTCCACATGCGGGTTTCACATGCCACCAACTCCACATTCACAGGCAACTTCAGTGCCACAGCCGTTTTCAGATAGCCCTCAATGCAAAGGCTCTAGACGCAAATATTGGTGTGAGAGCTAATGCAATCAAGGAAACACTGCATGTTGGTGAAGGGCATATTGAAGAAGGATCAGCCGAGTGGTTCTTGTGGGAGAACAACTCCATTTGGCTCACTAACTTCACACACCATCAGGCTTCCAAGCAGCTCTCAAGGAAACTCAGTTTTCACACTCTATGCTTAGTGCCCTTTGTATGGATAGGACTGAAATGAACCTGGTAGAGCATCCCACACAAACGAATGCTCCACATGCGGGTTTCACATGCCACCAACTCCACATTCACAGGCAACTTCAGCGCCACAGCCGTTTTCAGATAGCCCTCAATGCAAAGGCTCTAGACGCAAATATTGGTGTGAGAGCTAATTCAATCAAGGAAACACTGCATGTTGGTGAAGGGCATATTGAAGAAGTATCAGACGAGTGGTTCTTGTGGGAGAACAACTCCATTTGGCTCACTAACTTCACACACCATCAGGCTTCCAAGCAGCTCTCAAGGAAACTCAGTTTTCACACTCTATGCTTAGTGCCCTTTGAATGCATTATCAAGGAATGAACCTGGTAGAGCATCCCACACAAACGAATGCTCCACATGCGGGTTTCACATGCCACCAACTCCACATTCACAGGCAACTTCAGCGCCACAGCCGTTTTCAGATAGCCCTCAATGCAAAGGCTCTAGACGCAAATATTGGTGTGAGAGCTAATGCAATCAAGGAAACACTGCATGTTGGTGAAGGGCATATTGAAGAAGGATCAGCCGAGTGGTTCTTTTGGGAGAACAACTCCATTTGGCTCACTAACTTCACACACCATCAGGCTTCCAAGCAGCTCTCAAGGAAACTCAGTTTTCACACTCTATGCTTAGTGCCCTTTGTATGGCTAGGACTGAAATGAACCTGGTAGAGCATCCCACACAAACGAATGCTCCACATGCGGGTTTCACATGCCACCAACTCCACATTCTCAGGCAACTTCAGCGCCACAGCCGTTTTCAGAAAGCACTCAATGCAAAGGCTCTAGACGCAAATATTGGTGTGAGAGCTAATTCAATCAAGGAAACACTGCATGTTGGTGAAGGGCATATTGAAGAAGGATCAGCAGAGTGGTTCTTGTGGGAGAACAACTCCATTTGGCTCACTAACTTCACACACCATCAGTCTTCCAAGCAACTCTCAAGGAAACTCAGTTTTCACACTCTATGCTTAGTGCCCTTTGAGTGCATTATCTAGGAATGAACCTGGTACAGCATCCCACACAAACGAATGCTCCACATGCGGGTTTCACATGCCACCAACTCCACATTCTCAGGCAACTTCAGCGCCACAGCCGTTTTCAGATAGCCCTCAATGCAAAGGCTCTAGACGCAAATATTGGTGTGAGAGCTAATTCAATCAAGGAAACACTGCATGTTGGTGAAGGGCATATTGAAGAAGGATCAGCCGAGTGGTACTTGTGGGATAACAACTCCATTTGGCTCACTAACTTCACACACCATCAGGCTTCCAAGCAGCTCTCAAGGAAACTCAGTTTTCACACTCTATGCTTAGTGCCCTTTGAGTGCCTAGGACTGAAGTGAAGCTTGGTCAGCATCCCACACAAACGAATGCTCCACATGCGGGTTTCACATGCCACCAACTCCACATTCACAGGCAACTTCAGCGCCACAGCCGTTTTCAGATAGCCCTCAATGCAAAGGCTCTAGACGCAAATATTGGTGTGAGAGCTAATTCAATCAAGGAAACACTGCATGTTGGTGAAGGGCATATTGAAGAAGGATCAGCCGAGTGGTTCTTGTGGGAGAACAACTCCATTTGGCTCACTAACTTCACACACCATCAGGCTTCCAAGCAGCTCTCAAGGAAACTCAGTTTTCACACTCTATGCTTAGTGCTCTTTGTGTGCCTAGGACTGAAGTGAAGCTTGGTCAGCATCCCACACAAACGAATGCTCCACATGCGGGTTTCACATGCCACCAACTCCACATTCACAGGCAACTTCAGCGCCACAGCCGTTTTCAGATAGCCCTCAATGCAAAGGCTCTAGACGCAAATATTGGTGTGAGAGCTAATTCAATCAAGGAAACACTGCATGTTGGTGAAGGGCATATTGAAGAAGGATCACCCGAGTGGTTCTTGTGGGAGAACAACTCCATTTGGCTCACTAACTTCACACACCATCAGGCTTCCAAGCAGCTCTCAAGGAAACTCAGTTTTCACACTCTATGCTTAGTGCCCTTTGAGTGCCTAGGACTGAAATGAAGCTTGGAGAGCATCCCACACAAACGAATGCTCCACATGCGGGTTTCACATGCCACCAACTCCACATTCTCAGGCAACTTCAGCGCCACAGCCGTTTTCAGATAGCCCTCAATGCAAAGGCTCTAGACGCAAATATTGGTGTGAGAGCTAATTCAATCAAGGAAACACTGCATGTTGGTGAAGGGCATATTGAAGAAGGATCAGCCGAGTGGTTCTTGTGGGAGAACAACTCCATTTGGCTCACTAACTTCACACACCATCAGGCTTCCAAGCAACTCTCAAGGAAACTCAGTTTTCACACTCTATGCTTAGTGCCCTTTGAGTGCATTATCTAGGAATGAACCTGGTAGAGCATCCCACACAAACGAATGCTCCACATGCGGGTTTCACATGCCACCAACTCCACATTCACAGGCAACTTCAGCGCCACAGCCGTTTTCAGATAGCCCTCAATGCAAAGGCTCTAGACGCAAATATTGGTGTGAGAGCTAATTCAATCAAGGAAACACTGCATGTTGGTGAAGGGCATATTGAAGAAGGATCAGCCGAGTGGTTCTTGTGGGAGAACAACTCCATTTGGCTCACTAACTTCACACACCATCAGGCTTCCAGGCAGCTCTCAAGGAAACTCAGTTTTCACACTCTATGCTTAGTGCTCTTTGTGTGCCTAGGACTGAAGTGAAGCTTGGTCAGCATCCCACACAAACGAATGCTCCACAAGCGGGTTTCACATGCCACCAACTCCACATTCACAGGCCACTTCAGCGCCACTGCCGTTTTCAGATAGCCCTCAATGCAAAGGCTCTAGACGCAAATATTGGTGTGAGAGCTAATTCAATCAAGGAAACACTGCATGTTGGTGAAGGGCATATTGAAGAAGGATCAGCCGAGTGGTTCTTGTGGGAGAACAACTCCATTTGGCTCACTAACTTCACACACCATCAGGCTTCCAAGCAGCTCTCAAGGAAACTCAGTTTTCACACTCTATGCTTAGTGCCCTTTGAGTGCATTATCTAGGAATGAACCTGGTAGAGCATCCCACACAAACGAATGCTCCACATGCGGGTTTCACATGCCACCAACTCCACATTCACAGGCAACTTCAGCGCCACAGCCGTTTTCAGATAGCCCTCAATGCAAAGGCTCTAGACGCAAATATTGGTGTGAGAGCTAATTCAATCAAGGAAACACTGCATGTTGGTGAAGGGCATATTGAAGAAGGATCAGCCGAGTGGTACTTGTGGGAGAACAACTCCATTTGGTTCACTAACTTCACACACCATCAGGCTTCCAAGCAGCTCTCAAGGAAACTCAGTTTTCACACTCTATGCTTAGTGCTCTTTGTGTGCCCAGGACTGAAATGAAGCTTGGTCAGCATTCCACACAAACGAATGCTCCACATGCGGGTATAACATGCAACCAACTCCACATTCACAGGCAACTTCAGCGCCACAGCCGTTTTCAGATAGCCCTCAATGCAAAGGCTCTAGACGCAAATATTGGTGTGAGAGCTAATGCAATCAAGGAAACACTGCATGTTGGTGAAGGGCATATTGAAGAAGGATCAGCCGAGTGGTTCTTGTGGGAGAACAACTCCATTTGGCTCACTAACTTCACACACCATCAGGCTTCCAAGCAGCTCTCAAGGAAACTCAGTTTTCACGCTCTATGCTTAGTGCCCTTTGTATGGCTAGGACTGAAATTAATGTGGTAGAGCATCCCACACAAACGAATGCTCCACATGCGGGTTTCACATGCCACCAACTCCACATTCACAGGCAACTTCAGCGCCACAGCCGTTTTCAGATAGCCCTCAATGCAAAGGCTCTAGACGCAAATATTGGTGTGAGAGCTAATTCAATCAAGGAAACACTGCATGTTGGTGAAGGGCATATTGAAGAAGGATCAGCCGAGTGGTTCTTGTGGGAGAACAACTCCATTTGGCTCACTAACTTCACACACCATCAGGCTTCCAAACAGCTCTCAAGGAAACTCAGTTTTCACACTCTATGCTTAGTGCCCTTTGAGTGCATTATCTAGGAATGAACCTGGTAGAGCATCCCACACAAACGAATGCTCCACATGCGGGTTTCACATGCCACCAACTCCACATTCACAGGCAACTTCAGCGCCACAGCCGTTTTCAGATAGCCCTCAATGCAAAGGCTCTAGACGCAAATATTGGTGTGAGAGCTAATTCAATCAAGGAAACACTGCATGTTGGTGAAGGGCATATTGAAGAAGGATCAGCCGAGTGGTTCTTGTGGGAGAACAACTCCATTTGGCTCACTAACTTCACACACCATCAGGCTTCCAAGCAGCTCTCAAGGAAACTCAGTTTTCACACTCTATGCTTAGTGCCCTTTGTGTGCCTAGGACTGAAGTGAAGCTTGGTCAGCATTCCACACAAACGAATGCTCCACATGCGGGTTTCACATGCCACCAACTCCACATTCACAGGCAACTTCAGCGCCACAGCCGTTTTCAGATAGCCCTCAATGCAAAGGCTCTAGACGCAAATATTGGTGTGAGAGCTAATTCAATCAAGGAAACACTGCATGTTGGTGAAGGGCATATTGAAGAAGGATCAGCCGAGTGGTTCTTGTGGGAGAACAACTCCATTTGGCTCACTAACTTCACACACCATCAGGCTTCCAAGCAGCTCTCAAGGAAACTCAGTTTTCACACTCTATGCTTAGTGCCCTTTGAGTACATTATCTAGGAATGAACCTGGTAAAGCATCCCACACAAACGAATGCTCCACATGCGGGTTTCACATGCCACCAACTCCACATTCACAGGCAACTTCAGCGCCACAGCCGTTTTCAGATAGCCCTCAATGCAAAGGCTCTAGACGCAAATATTGGTGTGAGAGCTAATTCAATCAAGGAAACACTGCATGTTGGTGAAGGGCATATTGAAGAAGGATCAGCCGAGTGGTACTTGTGGGAGAACAACTCCATTTGGTTCACTAACTTCACACACCATCAGGCTTCCAAGCAGCTCTCAAGGAAACTCAGTTTTCACACTCTATGCTTAGTGCTCTTTGTGTGCCTAGGACTGAAATGAAGCTTGGTCAGCATTCCACACAAACGAATGCTCCACATGCGGGTATAACATGCAACCAACTCCACATTCACAGGCAACTTCAGCGCCACAGCCGTTTTCAGATAGCCCTCAATGCAAAGGCTCTAGACGCAAATATTGGTGTGAGAGCTAATGCAATCAAGGAAACACTGCATGTTGGTGAAGGGCATATTGAAGAAGGATCAGCCGAGTGGTTCTTGTGGGAGAACAACTCCATTTGGCTCACTAACTTCACACACCATCAGGCTTCCAAGCAGCTCTCAAGGAAACTCAGTTTTCACGCTCTATGCTTAGTGCCCTTTGTATGGCTAGGACTGAAATGAATGTGGTAGAGCATCCCACACAAACGAATGCTCCACATGCGGGTTTCACATGCCACCAACTCCACATTCACAGGCAACTTCAGCGCCACAGCCGTTTTCAGATAGCCCTCAATGCAAAGGCTCTAGACGCAAATATTGGTGTGAGAGCTAATTCAATCAAGGAAACACTGCATGTTGGTGAAGGGCATATTGAAGAAGGATCAGCCGAGTGGTTCTTGTGGGAGAACAACTCCATTTGGCTCACTAACTTCACACACCATCAGGCTTCCAAACAGCTCTCAAGGAAACTCAGTTTTCACACTCTATGCTTAGTGCCCTTTGAGTGCATTATCTAGGAATGAACCTGGTAGAGCATCCCACACAAACGAATGCTCCACATGCGGGTTTCACATGCCACCAACTCCACATTCACAGGCAACTTCAGCGCCACAGCCGTTTTCAGATAGCCCTCAATGCAAAGGCTCTAGACGCAAATATTGGTGTGAGAGCTAATTCAATCAAGGAAACACTGCATGTTGGTGAAGGGCATATTGAAGAAGGATCAGCCGAGTGGTTCTTGTGGGAGAACAACTCCATTTGGCTCACTAACTTCACACACCATCAGGCTTCCAAGCAGCTCTCAAGGAAACTCAGTTTTCACACTCTATGCTTAGTGCCCTTTGTGTGCCTAGGACTGAAGTGAAGCTTGGTCAGCATTCCACACAAACGAATGCTCCACATGCGGGTTTCACATGCCACCAACTCCACATTCACAGGCAACTTCAGCGCCACAGCCGTTTTCAGATAGCCCTCAATGCAAAGGCTCTAGACGCAAATATTGGTGTGAGAGCTAATTCAATCAAGGAAACACTGCATGTTGGTGAAGGGCATATTGAAGAAGGATCAGCCGAGTGGTTCTTGTGGGAGAACAACTCCATTTGGCTCACTAACTTCACACACCATCAGGCTTCCAAGCAGCTCTCAAGGAAACTCAGTTTTCACACTCTATGCTTAGTGCCCTTTGAGTACATTATCTAGGAATGAACCTGGTAAAGCATCCCACACAAACGAATGCTCCACATGCGGGTTTCACATGCCACCAACTCCACATTCACAGGCAACTTCAGCGCCACAGCCGTTTTCAGATAGCCCTCAATGCAAAGGCTCTAGACGCAAATATTGGTGTGAGAGCTAATTCAATCAAGGAAACACTGCATGTTGGTGAAGGGCATATTGAAGAAGGATCAGCCGAGTGGTACTTGTGGGAGAACAACTCCATTTGGCTCACTAACTTCACACACCATCAGGCTTCCAAGCAGCTCTCAAGGAAACTCAGTTTTCACACTCTATGCTTAGTGCTCTTTGTGTGCCTAGGACTGAAGTGAAGCTTGGTCAGCATCCCACACAAACGAATGCTCCACATGCGGGTTTCACATGCCACCAACTCCACATTCACAGGCAACTTCAGCGCCACAGCCGTTTTCAGATAGCCCTCAATGCAAAGGCTCTAGACGCAAATATTGGTGTGAGAGCTAATTCAATCAAGGAAACACTGCATGTTGGTGAAGGGCATATTGAAGAAGGATCAGCCGAGTGGTTCTTGTGGGAGAACAACTCCATTTGGCTCACTAACTTCACACACCATCAGGCTTCCAAGCAGCTCTCAAGGAAACTCAGTTTTCACACTCTATGCTTAGTGCCCTTTGAGTGGATTACCTAGGAATGAACCTGGTAGAGCATCCCACAGAAACGAATGCTCCACATGCGGGTTTCACATGCCACCAACTCCACATTCACAGGCAACTTCAGTGCCACAGCCGTTTTCAGATAGCCCTCAATGCAAAGGCTCTAGACGCAAATATTGGTGTGAGAGCTAATGCAATCAAGGAAACACTGCATGTTGGTGAAGGGCATATTGAAGAAGGATCAGCCGAGTGGTTCTTGTGGGAGAACAACTCCATTTGGCTCACTAACTTCACACACCATCAGGCTTCCAAGCAGCTCTCAAGGAAACTCAGTTTTCACACTCTATGCTTAGTGCCCTTTGTATGGCTAGGACTGAAATGAACCTGGTAGAGCATCCCACACAAACGAATGCTCCACATGCGGGTTTCACATGCCACCAACTCCACATTCACAGGCAACTTCAGCGCCACAGCCGTTTTCAGATAGCCCTCAATGCAAAGGCTCTAGACGCAAATATTGGTGTGAGAGCTAATTCAATCAAGGAAACACTGCATGTTGGTGAAGGGCATATTGAAGAAGTATCAGACGAGTGGTTCTTGTGGGAGAACAACTCCATTTGGCTCACTAACTTCACACACCATCAGGCTTCCAAGCAGCTCTCAAGGAAACTCAGTTTTCACACTCTATGCTTAGTGCCCTTTGAATGCATTATCAAGGAATGAACCTGGTAGAGCATCCCACACAAACGAATGCTCCACATGCGGGTTTCACATGCCACCAACTCCACATTCACAGGCAACTTCAGCGCCACAGCCGTTTTCAGATAGCCCTCAATGCAAAGGCTCTAGACGCAAATATTGGTGTGAGAGCTAATGCAATCAAGGAAACACTGCATGTTGGTGAAGGGCATATTGAAGAAGGATCAGCCGAGTGGTTCTTTTGGGAGAACAACTCCATTTGGCTCACTAACTTCACACACCATCAGGCTTCCAAGCAGCTCTCAAGGAAACTCAGTTTTCACACTCTATGCTTAGTGCCCTTTGTATGGCTAGGACTGAAATGAACCTGGTAGAGCATCCCACACAAACGAATGCTCCACATGCGGGTTTCACATGCCACCAACTCCACATTCACAGGCAACTTCAGCGCCACAGCCGTTTTCAGATAGCCCTCAATGCAAAGGCTCTAGACGCAAATATTGGTGTGAGAGCTAATTCAATCAAGGAAACACTGCATGTTGGTGAAGGGCATATTGAAGAAGTATCAGACGAGTGGTTCTTGTGGGAGAACAACTCCATTTGGCTCACTAACTTCACACACCATCAGGCTTCCAAGCAGCTCTCAAGGAAACTCAGTTTTCACACTCTATGCTTAGTGCCCTTTGAATGCATTATCAAGGAATGAACCTGGTAGAGCATCCCACACAAACGAATGCTCCACATGCGGGTTTCACATGCCACCAACTCCACATTCACAGGCAACTTCAGCGCCACAGCCGTTTTCAGATAGCCCTCAATGCAAAGGCTCTAGACGCAAATATTGGTGTGAGAGCTAATTCAATCAAGGAAACACTGCATGTTGGTGAAGGGCATATTGAAGAAGGATCAGACGAGTGGTTCTTGTGGGAGAACAACTCCATTTGGCTCACTAACTTCACACACCATCAGGCTTCCAAGCAGCTCTCAAGGAAACTCAGTTTTCACACTCTATGCTTAGTGCCCTTTGAATGCATTATCAAGGAATGAACCTGGTAGAGCATTCCACACAAACGAATGCTCCACATGCGGGTTTCACATGCCACCAACTCCACATTCACAGGCAACTTCAGCGCCACAGCCGTTTTCAGATAGCCCTCAATGCAAAGGCTCTAGACGCAAATATTGGTGTGAGAGC
Organism: Ochotona princeps; assembly: GCF_030435755.1. Lineage (NCBI taxonomy): Eukaryota > Metazoa > Chordata > Mammalia > Lagomorpha > Ochotonidae > Ochotona > Ochotona princeps. The sequence continues at coordinate 1,686 of NW_026700265.1, read as the reverse complement.
TAATTCAATCAAGGAAACACTGCATGTTGGTGAAGGGCATATTGAAGAAGGATCAGCCGAGTGGTTCTTGTGGGAGAACAACTCCATTTGGCTCACTAACTTCACACACCATCAGGCTTCCAAGCAGCTCTCAAGGAAACTCAGTTTTCACACTCTATGCTTAGTGCCCTTTGAGTGCATTATCTAGGAATGAACCTGGTAGAGCATCTCACACAAACGAATGCTCCACATGCGGGTTTCACATGCCACCAACTCCACATTCACAGGCAACTTCAGCGCCACAGCCGTTTTCAGATAGCCCTCAATGCAAAGGCTCTAGACGCAAATATTGGTGTGAGAGCTAATTCAATCAAGGAAACACTGCATGTTGGTGAAGGGCATATTGAAGAAGGATCAGACGAGTGGTTCTTGTGGGAGAACAACTCCATTTGGCTCACTAACTTCACACACCATCAGGCTTCCAAGCAGCTCTCAAGGAAACTCAGTTTTCACACTCTATGCTTAGTGCCCCTTTGAGTGCATTATCTAGGAATGAACCTGGTAGAGCATCCCACACAAACGAATGCTCCACATGCGGGTTTCACATGCCACCAACTCCACATTCACAGGCAACTTCAGCGCCACAGCCGTTTTCAGATAGCCCTCAATGCAAAGGCTCTAGACGCAAATATTGGTGTGAGAGCTAATTCAATCAAGGAAACACAGCATGTTGGTGAAGGGCATATTGAAGATGGATCAGCCGAGTGGTTCTTGTGGGAGAACAACTCCATTTGGCTCACTAACTTCACACACCATCAGGCTTCCAAGCAGCTCTCAAGGAAACTCAGTTTTCACACTCTATGCTTAGTGCTCTTTGTGTGCCTAGGACTGAAGTGAAGCTTGGTCAGCATCCCACACAAACGAATGCTCCACATGCGGGTTTCACATGCCACCAACTCCACATTCACAGGCAACTTCAGCGCCACAGCCGTTTTCAGATAGCCCTCAATGCAAAGGCTCTAGACGCAAATATTGGTGTGAGAGCTAATTCAATCAAGGAAACACTGCATGTTGGTGAAGGGCATATTGAAGAAGGATCAGCAGAGTGGTTCTTGTGGGAGAACAACTCCACTTGGCTCACTAACTTCACACACCATCAGGCTTCCAAGCAGCTCTCAAGGAAACTCAGTTTTCACACTCTATGCTTAGTGCCCTTTGAATGCATTATCAAGGAATGAACCTGGTAGAGCATTCCACACAAACGAATGCTCCACATGCGGGTTTCACATGCCACCAACTCCACATTCACAGGCAACTTCAGCGCCACAGCCGTTTTCAGATAGCCCTCAATGCAAAGGCTCTAGACGCAAATATTGGTGTGAGAGCTAATGCAATCAAGGAAACACTGCATGTTGGTGAAGGGCATATTGAAGAAGGATCAGCCGAGTGGTTCTTTTGGGAGAACAACTCCATTTGGCTCACTAACTTCACACACCATCAGGCTTCCAAGCAGCTCTCAAGGAAACTCAGTTTTCACACTCTATGCTTAGTGCCCTTTGTATGGCTAGGACTGAAATGAACCTGGTAGAGCATCCCACACAAACGAATGCTCCACATGCGGGTTTCACATGCCACCAACTCCACATTCACAGGCAACTTCAGCGCCACAGCCGTTTTCAGATAGCCCTCAATGCAAAGGCTCTAGAA
>NW_026700264.1:0-54779 GCF_030435755.1 Ochotona princeps | reverse complement strand
TACTCCACATTCACAGGCAACTTCAGCGCCACAGCCGTTTTCAGATAGCCCTCAATGCAAAGGCTCTACACGCAAATATTGGTGTCAGAGCTGATTGAATCAAAGAAATACTGCATGTTGGTGAACGGCATATTAAAGAAGGATCAGCCGAGTGGTTCTTGTGGGAGAACAACTCCATTTGGCTCACTAACTTCACACACCATCAGGCTTCCAAGCAGCTCTCAAGGAAACTCTGTTTACACACTCCAGGCTTAGTGCCCTTTGAGTGCATTAGCTAGGAATGAACCTGGCAGAGCATCCCACACAAACGAATGCTCCACATGCGGGTTTCACATGCCACCAACTCCACATTCACAGGCAACTTCAGCGCCACAGCCGTTTTCAGATAGCCCTCAATGCAAAGGCTCTAGAAGCAAATATTGGTGTGAGAGCTAATTCAATCAAGGAAACACTGCATGTTGGTGAAGGGCATATTGAAGAAGGATCAGCCGAGTGGTTCTTGTGGGAGAACAACTCCATTTGGCTCACTAACTTCACACACCATCAGGCTTCCAAGCAGCTCTCAAGGAAACTCAGTTTTCACACTCTATGCTTAGTGCCCTTTGAGTGCCTAGGACTGAAATGAAGCTTGGTGAGCATCCCACACAAACGAATGCTCCACATGCTGGTTTCACATGCCACCAACTCCACATTCTCAGGCAACTTCATCTCCACAGCCGTTTTCAGATAGCCCTCAATGCAAAGGCTCTACACGCAAATATTGGTGTGAGAGCTGATTGAATCAAAGAAATACTGCATGTTGGTGAAGGGCATATTGAAGAAGGATCAGCCGAGTGGTTCTTGTGGGAGAACAACTCCATTTGGCTCACTAACTTCACACACCATCAGGCTTCCAAGCAGCTCTCAAGGAAACTCAGTTTTCACACTCTAGGCTTAGTGCCCTTTGAGTGCATTATCTAGGAATGAACCTGGTAGAGCATCCCACACAAACGAATGCTCCACATGCGGGTTACACATGCCACCAACTCCACATTCACAGGCAACTTCAGCTCACCAGCCGTTTTCAGATAACCCTCAATGCAAAGGCTTTAGACGCAAATATTGGTGTGAGAGCTGATTCAATCAAGGAAACACAGCCTGTTGGTGAAGGGCATATTGAAGAAGGATCAGCCGAGTGGTTCTTGTGGGAGAACAACTCCATTTGGCTCACTAACTTCACACACCATAAGGCTTCTAAGCAGCTCTCAAGGAAACTCAGTTTTCACACTCTATGCTTAGTGCCCTTTGAGTGCCTAGGACTGAAATGAAGCTTGGTGAGCATCCCACACAAACGAATGCTCCACATGCGGGTTTCACATGCCACCAACTCCACATTCACAGGCAACTTCAGCGCCACAGCCGTTTTCAGATAGCCCTCAATGCAAAGGCTCTAGACGCAAATATTGGTGGGAGAGCTAATTCAATCAAGGAAACACTGCATGTTGGTGAAGGGCATATTGAAGAAGGATCAGCCGAGTGGTTCTTGTGGGAGAACAACTCCATTTGGCTCACTAACTTCACACACCCTCAGGCTTCCAAGCAGCTCTCAAGGACACTCAGTTTTCACACTCTAGGCTTAGTGCCCTTTGAGTGCATTATCTAGGAATGAACCTGGTAGAGCATCCCACACAAATGAATGCTCCACATGCGGGTTTTACATGCCACCAACTCCACATTCACAGGCAACTTCAGCGCCACAGCCGTTTTCAGATAGCCCTCATTGCAAAGGCTCTAGATGCAAATATTGGTGTGAGAGATAATTCAATCAAGGAAACACTGTATGTTGGTGAAAGGCATATTGAAGAAGGATCAGCCGAGTGGTTCTTGTGGGAGAACAACTCCATTTGGCTCACTAAATTCACACACCATCAGGCTTCCCTCAGTTTTCACACTTCTAGGCTTAGTGCCCTTTGAGTGCCTAGGACTGAAATGAAGCGTGGTGAGCATCCCACACAAACGAATGCTCCACATGCGGGTTTCACATGCCACCAACTCCACATTCTCAGGCAACTTCAGTGCCACAGCCGTTTTCAGATAGCCCCAAATGGAAAGGCTCTAGATGCAAATATTGGTGTGAGAGCTAATTCAATCAAGGAAACACTTCATGTTGGTGAAGGGCATATTGAAGAAGGATCAGCCGAGTGGTTCTTGTTGGAGAACAACTCCATTTGGCTCACTAACGTCACACACCATCAGGCTTCCAAGCAGCTCTCAAGAAAACTCAGTTTTTCACACTCTATGCTTAGTGCCCTTTGAGTGCATTATCTAGGAATGAACCTGGTAGAGCATCCCCACACAAACGAATGGCTCCACATGCGGGTTTCATATGCCACCAACTCCACATTCTCAGGCAACTTCAGCGCCACAGCCGTTTTCAGATAGCCCTCAATGCAATGGCTCTGGACACAAATATTGGTGTGAGAGCTAATTCAATCAAGGAAACACTTTATGTTGGTGAAGGGCATATTGAAGAAGGATCAGACGAGTGGTTCTTGTGGGAGAACAACTCATTTGGCTCACTAACTTCACACACCATCAGGCTTCTAAGCAGCTCTCAAGAAAACCTAGTATTCACACTCTATGCTTAGTGCCCTTTGAGAGCCTAGGACTGAAATGAAGCTTGGTGAGCATCCCACACAAACGAATGCTCCACATGCGGGTTTCACATGCCACCAACTCCACATTCACAGGCAACTTCAGCGCCACAGCCGTTTTCAGATAGCCTCAATGCAAAGGCTCTACACGCAAATATTGGTGTCAGAGCTGATTGAATCAAAGAAATACTGCATGTTGGGTGAACGGCATATTAAAGAAGGATCAGCCGAGTGGTTCTTGTGGGAGAACAACTCCATTTGGCTCACTAACTTCACACACCATCAGGCTTCCAAGCAGCTCTCAAGGAAACTCTGTTTACAACAACTCCAGGCTTAGTGCCCTTTGAGTGCATTAGCTAGGAATGAACCTGGCAGAGCATCCCACACAAACGAATGCTCCACATGCGGGTTTCACATGCCACCAACTCCACATTCACAGACAACTTCAGCGCCACAGCCGTTTTCAGATAGCCCTCAATGCAAAGGCTCTAGAAGCAAATATTGGTGTGAGAGCTAATTCAATCAAGGAAACACTTTATGTTGGTGAAGGGCATATTGAAGAAGGATCATCCGAGTGGTTCTTGTGGGAGAACAACTCCATTTGGCTCACTAACTTCACACACCATCAGGCTTTCCAAGCAGCTCTCAAGGAAACTCAGTTTTCACACTCTATGCTTAGTGCCCTTTGAGTGCCTAGGACTGAAATGAAGCTTGGTGAGCATCCCACACAAACGAATGCTCCACATGCTGGTTTCACATGCCACCAACTCCACATTCTCAGGCAACTTCATCTCCACAGCCGTTTTCAGATAGCCCTCAATGCAAAGGCTCTACACGCAAATATTGGTGTGAGAGCTGATTGAATCAAAGAAATACTGCATGTTGGTGAAGGGCATATTGAAGAAGGATCAGCCGAGTGGTTCTTGTGGGGAGAACAACTCCATTTGGCTCACTAACTTCACAGCACCATCAGGCTTCCAAGCAGCTCTCAAGGAAACTCAGTTTTCACACTCTATGCTTAGTGCCCTTTGAGTGCATTATCTAGGAATGAACCTGGTAGAGCATCCCACACAAACGAATGCTCCACATGCGGGTTACACATGCCACCAACTCCACATTCACAGGCAACTTCAGCTCACCAGCCGTTTTCAGATAGCCCTCAATGCAAAGGCTTTAGACGCAAATATTGGTGTGAGAGCTGATTCAATCAAGGAAACACAGCCTCTTGGTGAAGGGCATATTGAAGAAGGATCAGCCGAGTGGTTCTTGTGGGAGAACAACTCCATTTGGCTCACTAACTTCACACACCATAAGGCTTCTAAGCAGCTCTCAAGGAAACTCAGTTTTCACACTCTATGCTTAGTGCCCTTTGAGTGCCTAGGACTGAAATGAAGCTTGGTGAGCATCCCACACAAACGAATGCTCCACATGCGGGTTTCACATGCCACCAACTCCACATTCACAGGCAACTTCAGCGCCACAGCCGTTTTCCAGATAGCCCTCAATGCAAAGGCTCTAGACGCAAATATTGGTGGGAGAGAGCTAATTCAATCAAGGAAACACTGCATGTTGGTGAAGGGCATATTGAAGAAGGATCAGCCGAGTGGTTCTTGTTGGAGAACAACTCCATTTGGCTCACTAACGTCACACACCATCAGGCTTCCAAGCAGCTCTCAAGAAAACTCAGTTTTCACACTCTATGCTTAGTGCCCTTTGAGTGCATTATCTAGGAATGAACCTGTAGAGCATCCCACACAAACGAATGCTCCACATGCGGGTTTCATATGCCACCAACTCCACATTCTCAGGCAACTTCAGCGCCACAGCCGTTTTCAGATAGCCCTCAATGCAATGGCTCTGGACACAAATATTGGTGTGGAGAGCTAATTCAATCAAGGAAACACTTTATGTTGGTGAAGGGCATATTGAAGAAGGATCAGACGAGTGGTTCTTGTGGGAGAACAACTCCATTTGGCTCACTAACTTCACACACCATCAGGCTTCCAAGCAGCTCTCAAGGAAACTCTGCTTACACACTCCAGGCTTAGTGCCCTTTGAGTGCATTAGCTAGGAATGAACCTGGCAGAGCATCCCACACAAACGAATGCTCCACATGCGGGTTTCACATGCCACCAACTCCACATTCACAGGCAACTTCAGCGCCACAGCCGTTTTCAGATAGCCCTCAATGCAAAGGCTCTAGATGCAAATATTGGTGTGAGAGATAATTCCAATCAAGGAAACACTGTATGTTGGTGAAAGGCATATTGAAGAAGGATCAGCCGAGTGGTTCTTGTGGGAGAACAACTCCATTTGGCTCACTAACTTCACACACCATCAGGCTTCCAAGCAGCTCTCAAGGAAACTCAGTTTTCACACTCTAGGCTTAGTGCCCTTTGAGTGCCTAGGACTGAAATGAAGCTTGGTGAGCATCCCACACAAACGAATGCTCCACATGCGGGTTTCACATGCCACCAACTCCACACCAACTCCACATTCTCAGGCAACTTCAGTGCCACAGCCGTTTTCAGATAGCCCCAAATGGAAAGGCTCTAGATGCAAATATTGGTGTGAGAGCTAATTCAATCAAGGAAACACTGCATGTTAGTGAAGGGCATATTGAAAAAGGATCAGCCGAGTGGTTCCTGTTGGAGAACAACTACATTTGGCTCACTAACGTCACACACCATCAGGCTTCCAAGCAGCTCTCAAGGAAACTCAGTTTTCACACTCTATGCTTAGTGCCCTTTGAGTGCATTATCTAGGAATGAACCTGGTAGAGCATCCCACACAAACGAATGCTCCACATGCGGGTTTCATATGCCACCAACTCCACATTCTCAGGCAACTTCAGCGCCACAGCCGTTTTCAGATAGCCCTCAATGCAAAGGCTCTGGACACAAATATTGGTGTGAGAGCTAATTCAATCAAGGAAACACTTTATGTTGGTGAAGGGCATATTGAAGAAGGATCAGACGAGTGGTTCTTGTGGGAGAACAACTCCATTTGGCTCACTAACTTCACACACCATCAGGCTTCTAAGCAGCTCTCAAGAAAACCTAGTATTCACACTCTATGCTTAGTGCCCTTTGAGAGCCTAGGACTGAAATGAAGCTTGGTGAGCATCCCACACAAACGAATGCTCCACATGCGGGTTTCACATGCCACCAACTCCACATTCACAGGCAACTTCAGCGCCACAGCCGTTTTCAGATAGCCCTCAATGCAAAGGCTCTACACGCAAATATTGGTGTCAGAGCTGATTGAATCAAAGAAATACTGCATGTTGGTGAACGGCATATTAAAGAAGGATCAGCCGAGTGGTTCTTGTGGGAGAACAACTCCATTTGGCTCACTAACTTCACACACCATCAGGCTTCCAAGCAGCTCTCAAGGAAACTCTGTTTACACACTCCAGGCTTAGTGCCCTTTGAGTGCATTAGCTAGGAATGAACCTGGCAGAGCATCCCACACAAACGAATGCTCCACATGCGGGTTTCACATGCCACCAACTCCACATTCACAGGCAACTTCAGCGCCACAGCCGTTTTCAGATAGCCCTCAATGCAAAGGCTCTAGAAGCAAATATTGGTGTGAGAGCTAATTCAATCAAGGAAACACTGCATGTTGGTGAAGGGCATATTGAAGAAGGATCAGCCGAGTGGTTCTTGTGGGAGAACAACTCCATTTGGCTCACTAACTTCACACACCATCAGGCTTCCAAGCAGCTCTCAAGGAAACTCAGTTTTCACACTCTATGCTTAGTGCCCTTTGAGTGCCTAGGACTGAAATGAAGCTTGGTGAGCATCCCACACAAACGAATGCTCCACATGCTGGTTTCACATGCCACCAACTCCACATTCTCAGGCAACTTCATCTCCACAGCCGTTTTCAGATAGCCCTCAATGCAAAGGCTCTACACGCAAATATTGGTGTGAGAGCTGATTGAATCAAAGAAATACTGCATGTTGGTGAAGGGCATATTGAAGAAGGATCAGCCGAGTGGTTCTTGTGGGAGAACAACTCCATTTGGCTCACTAACTTCACACACCATCAGGCTTCCAAGCAGCTCTCAAGGAAACTCAGTTTTCACACTCTAGGCTTAGTGCCCTTTGAGTGCATTATCTAGGAATGAACCTGGTAGAGCATCCCACACAAACGAATGCTCCACATGCGGGTTACACATGCCACCAACTCCACATTCACAGGCAACTTCAGCTCACCAGCCGTTTTCAGATAACCCTCAATGCAAAGGCTTTAGACGCAAATATTGGTGTGAGAGCTGATTCAATCAAGGAAACACTGCCTGTTGGTGAAGGGCATATTGAAGAAGGATCAGCCGAGTGGTTCTTGTGGGAGAACAACTCCATTTGGCTCACTAACTTCACACACCATAAGGCTTCTAAGCAGCTCTCAAGGAAACTCAGTTTTCACACTCTATGCTTAGTGCCCTTTGAGTGCCTAGGACTGAAATGAAGCTTGGTGAGCATCCCACACAAACGAATGCTCCACATGCGGGTTTCACATGCCACCAACTCCACATTCACAGGCAACTTCAGCGCCACAGCCGTTTTCAGATAGCCCTCAATGCAAAGGCTCTAGACGCAAATATTGGTGGGAGAGCTAATTCAATCAAGGAAACACTGCATGTTGGTGAAGGGCATATTGAAGAAGGATCAGCCGAGTGGTTCTTGTGGGAGAACAACTCCATTTGGCTCACTAACTTCACACACCCTCAGGCTTCCAAGCAGCTCTCAAGGACACTCAGTTTTCACACTCTAGGCTTAGTGCCCTTTGAGTGCATTATCTAGGAATGAACCTGGTAGAGCATCCCACACAAATGAATGCTCCACATGCGGGTTTTACATGCCACCAACTCCACATTCACAGGCAACTTCAGCGCCACAGCCGTTTTCAGATAGCCCTCATTGCAAAGGCTCTAGATGCAAATATTGGTGTGAGAGATAATTCAATCAAGGAAACACTGTATGTTGGTGAAAGGCATATTGAAGAAGGATCAGCCGAGTGGTTCTTGTGGGAGAACAACTCCATTTGGCTCACTAAATTCACACACCATCAGGCTTCCAAGCAGCTCTCAAGGAAACTCAGTTTTCACACTCTAGGCTTAGTGCCCTTTGAGTGCCTAGGACTGAAATGAAGCGTGGTGAGCATCCCACACAAACGAATGCTCCACATGCGGGTTTCACATGCCACCAACTCCACATTCTCAGGCAACTTCAGTGCCACAGCCGTTTTCAGATAGCCCCAAATGGAAAGGCTCTAGATGCAAATATTGGTGTGAGAGCTAATTCAATCAAGGAAACACTTTATGTTGGTGAAGGGCATATTGAAGAAGGATCAGACGAGTGGTTCTTGTTGGAGAACAACTCCATTTGGCTCACTAACGTCACACACCATCAGGCTTCCAAGCAGCTCTCAAGAAAACTCAGTTTTCACACTCTATGCTTAGTGCCCTTTGAGTGCATTATCTAGGAATGAACCTGGTAGAGCATCCCACACAAACGAATGCTCCACATGCGGGTTTCATATGCCACCAACTCCACATTCTCAGGCAACTTCAGCGCCACAGCCGTTTTCAGATAGCCCTCAATGCAATGGCTCTGGACACAAATATTGGTGTGAGAGCTAATTCAATCAAGGAAACACTTTATGTTGGTGAAGGGCATATTGAAGAAGGATCAGACGAGTGGTTCTTGTGGGAGAACAACTCCATTTGGCTCACTAACTTCACACACCATCAGGCTTCCAAGCAGCTCTCAAGGAAACTCTGCTTACACACTCCAGGCTTAGTGCCCTTTGAGTGCATTAGCTAGGAATGAACCTGGCAGAGCATCCCACACAAACGAATGCTCCACATGCGGGTTTCACATGCCACCAACTCCACATTCACAGGCAACTTCAGCGCCACAGCCGTTTTCAGATAGCCCTCAATGCAAAGGCTCTACACGCAAATATTGGTGTGAGAGCTGATTGAATCAAAGAAATACTGCATGTTGGTGAACGGCATATTAAAGAAGGATCAGCCGAGTGGTTCTTGTGGGAGAACAACTCCATTTGGCTCACTAACTTCACACACCATCAGGCTTCCAAGCAGCTCTCAAGGAAACTCTGTTTACACACTCCAGGCTTAGTGCCCTTTGAGTGCATTAGCTAGGAATGAACCTGGCAGAGCATCCCACACAAACGAATGCTCCACATGCGGGTTTCACATGCCACCAACTCCACATTCACAGGCAACTTCAGCGCCACAGCCGTTTTCAGATAGCCCTCAATGCAAAGGCTCTAGAAGCAAATATTGGTGTGAGAGCTAATTCAATCAAGGAAACACTGCATGTTGGTGAAGGGCATATTGAAGAAGGATCAGCCGAGTGGTTCTTGTGGGAGAACAACTCCATTTGGCTCACTAACTTCACACACCATCAGGCTTCCAAGCAGCTCTCAAGGAAACTCAGTTTTCACACTCTATGCTTAGTGCCCTTTGAGTGCCTAGGACTGAAATGAAGCTTGGTGAGCATCCCACACAAACGAATGCTCCACATGCGGGTTTCACATGCCACCAACTCCACATTCACAGGCAACTTCAGCGCCACAGCCGTTTTCAGATAGCCCTCAATGCAAAGGCTCTAGACGCAAATATTGGTGTGAGAGCTAATTCAATCAAGGAAACACTGCATGTTGGTGAAAGTCATATTGAAGAAGGATCAGCCGAGTGGTTCTTGTGGGAGAACAACTCCATTTGGCTCACTAACTTCACACACCATCAGGCTTCCAAGCAGCTCTCAGGAAAACTCAGTTTTCACACTCTATGCTTAGTGCCCTTTGAGTGCCTAGGACTGAAATGAAGCTTGGTGAGCATCCCACACAAACGAATGCTCCACATGCGGGTTTCACATGCCACCAACTCCACATTCTCAGGCAACTTCATCTCCACAGCCGTTTTCAGATAGCCCTCAATGCAAAGGCTCTACACGCAAATATTGGTGTGAGAGCTGATTGAATCAAAGAAATACTGCATGTTGGTGAAGGGCATATTGAAGAAGGATCAGCCGAGTGGTTCTTGTGGGAGAACAACTCCATTTGGCTCACTAACTTCACACACCATCAGGCTTCCAAGCAGCTCTCAAGGAAACTCTGTTTTCACACTCTATGCTTAGTGCAATTTGAGTGCATTATCTAGGAATGAACCTGGTAGAGCATCCCACACAAACGAATGCTCCACATGCGGGTTACACATGCCACCAACTCCACATTCACAGGCAACTTCAGCTCCACAGCCGTTTTCAGATAGCCCTCAATGCAAAGGCTCTACACGCAAATATTTGTGTGAGAGCTGATTGAATCAAAGAAATACTGCATGTTGGTGAAGGGCATATTGAAGAAGGATCAGCCGAGTGGTTCTTGTGGGAGAACAACTCCATTTGGCTCACTAACTTCACACACCATAAGGCTTCCAAGCAGCTCTCAAGGAAACTCAGTTTTCACACTCTATGCTTAGTGCCCTTTGAGTGCATTATCTAGAAATGAACCTGGTAGAGCATCCCACACAAACGAATGCTCCACATGCGGGTTTCACATGCCACCAACTCCACATTCTCAGGCAACTTCAGCGCCACAGCCATTTTCAGATAGCCCTCAATGCAAAGGCTCTGGACGCAAATATTGTTGTGAGAGCTAATTCAATCAAGGAAACACTGCATGTTGATGAAGGGCATATTGAAGAAGGATCAGCCGAGTGGTTCTTGTGGGAGAACAACTCCATTTGGCTCACTAACTTCACACACCATCAGGCTTCCAAGCAGCTCTCAAGGAAACTCAGTTTTCACACTCTAGGCTTAGTGCCCTTTGAGTGCTAGGACTGAAATGAAGCTTGGTGAGCATCCCACACAAATGAATGCTCCACATGCGGGTTTCACATGCCACCAACTCCACATTCTCAGGCAACTTCAGTGCCACAGCCGTTTTCAGATAGCCCTCAATGCAAAGGCTCTAGACGCAAATATTGGTGTGAGAGCTAATTCAATCAAGGAAACACTGCATGTTGGTGAAGGGCATATTGAAGAAGGATCAGCCGAGTGGTTCTTGTGGGAGAACAACTCCATTTGGCTCACTAACTTCACACACCATCAGGCTTCCAAGCAGCTCTCAAGGACACTCAGTTTTCACACTCTAGGCTTAGTGCCCTTTGAGTGCATTATCTAGGAATGAACCTGGTAGAGCATCCCACACAAATGAATGCTCCACATGCGGGTTTCACATGCCACCAACTCCAGATTCACAGGCAACTTCAGCGCCACAGCCGTTTTCAGATAGCCCTCAATGCAAAGGCTCTAGACGCAAATATTGGTGTGAGAGCTAATTCAATCAAGGAAACACTGCATGTTGGTGAAGGGCATATTGAAGAAGGATCAGCCGAGTGGTTCTTGTGAGAGAACAACTCCATTTGGCTCACTAAATTCACACACCATCAGGCTTCCAAGCAGCTCTCAAGGAAACTCAGTTTTCACACTCTATGCTTAGTGCCCTTTGAGTGCCTAGGACTGAAATGAAGCTTGGTGAGCATCCCACACAAACGAATGCTCCACATGCGGGTTTCACATGCCACCAACTCCACATTCACAGGCAACTTCAGCGCCACAGCCGTTTTCAGATAGCCCTCAATGCAAAGGCTCTAGACGCAAATATTGGTGTGAGAGTTAATTCAATCAAGGAAACACTGCATGTTGATGAAGGGCATATTGAAGAAGGATCAGCCGAGTGGTTCTTGTGGGAGAACAACTCCATTTGGCTCACTAACTTCACACACCATCAGGCTTCCAAGCAGCTCTCAAGGAAACTCAGTTTTCACACTCTATGCTTAGTGCCCTTTGAGTGCCTAGGACTGAAATGAAGCTTGGTGAGCATCCCACACAAATGAATGCTCCACATGCGGGTTTCACATGCCACCAACTCCACATTCTCAGGCAACTTCAGTGCCACAGCCGTTTTCAGATAGCCCTCAATGCAAAGGCTCTAGACGCAAATATTGGTGTGAGAGCTAATTCAATCAAGGAAACACTGCATGTTGGTGAAGGGCATATTGAAGAAGGATCAGCCGAGTGGTTCTTGTGGGAGAACAACTCCATTTGGCTCAACTAACTTCACACACCCTCAGGCTTCCAAGCAGCTCTCAAGGACACTCAGTTTTCACACACTAGGCTTAGTGCCCTTTGAGTGCATTATCTAGGAATGAACCTGGTAGAGCATCCCACACAAATGAATGCTCCACATGCGGGTTTCACATGCAACCAACTCCACATTCACAGGCAACTTCAGCGCCACAGCCGTTTTGAGATAGCCCTCAATGCAAAGGCTCTAGACGCAAATATTGGTGTGAGAGCTAATTCAATCAAGGAAACACTGCATGTTGGTGAAGGGCATATTGAAGAAGGATCAGCCGAGTGGTTCTTGTGAGAGAACAACTCCATTTGGCTCACTAACTTCACACACCATCAGGCTTCCAAGCAGCTCTCAAGGAAACTCAGTTTTCACACTCTATGCTTAGTGCCCTTTGAGTGCCTAGGACTGAAATGAAGCTTGGTGAGCATCCCACACAAACGAATGCTCCACATGCGGGTTTCACATGCCACCAACTCCACATTCACAGGCAACTTCAGCGCCACAGCCGTTTTCAGATAGCCCTCAATGCAAAGGCTCTAGACGCAAATATTGGTGTGAGAGCTAATTCAATCAAGGAAACACTTTATGTGGGTGAAGGGCATATTGAAGAAGGATCAGCCGAGTGGTTCTTGTGGGAGAACAACTCCATTTGGCTCACTAACGTCACACACCATCAGGCTTCCAAGCAGCTCTCAAGGAAACTCAATTTTCACACTCTATGCTTAGTGCCCTTTGAGTGCATTATCTAGAAATGAACCTGGTAGAGCATCCCACACAAACGAATGCTCCACATGCGGGTTTCACATGCCACCAACTCCACATTCACAGGCAACTTCAGCGCCACAGCCGTTTTGAGATAGCCCTCAATGCAAAGGCTCTAGACGCAAATATTGGTGTGAGAGCTGATTCAATCAAGGAAACACTGCATGTTGGTGAAGGGCATATTGAAGAAGGATTAGCCCAGTGGTTCTTGTGGGAGAACAACTCCATTTTGCTCCCTGACTTCACACACCATCAGGCTTTCAAGCAGCTCTCAAGGAAACTCAGTTTTCACACTCTAGGCTTAGTGCCCTTTGAGTGCATTATGTAGAAATGAACCTGGTAGAGCATCCCACACAAACGAATGCTCCACATGCGGGTTTCACATGCCACCAACTCCACATTCACAGGCAACTTCAGCGCCACAGCCGTTTTCAGATAGCCCTCAATGCAAAGGCTCTAGATGCAAATATTGGTGTGAGAGCTAATTCAATCAAGGAAACACTGCATGTTGGTGAAGGGCATATTGAAGAAGGATCAGCCGAGTGGTTCTTGTGGGAGAACAACTCCATTTGGCTCACTAACTTCACACACCATCAGGCTTCCAAGCAGCTCTCAAGGAAACTCAGTTTTCACACTCTATGCTTAGTGCCCTTTGAGTGCCTAGGACTGAAACGAAGCTTGGTAGAGCATCCGACACAAAGGAATGCTCCACATGCGGGTTTCACATGCCACCAACTCCACATTCACAGGCAACTTCAGCGCCACAGCCGTTTTCAGATAGCCCTCAATGCAAAGGCTCTAGATGCAAGTATTGTTCTGAGAGCTAATTCAATCAAGGAAACACAGCCTGTTGGTGAAGGGCATATTGAAGAAGGATCAGCCGAGTGGTTCTTGTGGGAGAGTAACTCCATTTGGCTCATTAACTTCACACACCATCAGGCTTCAAAGCAGCTCTCAAGGAAACTCAGTTTTCACACTCTATGCTTAGTGCCCTTTGAGTGCCTAGGACTGAAATGAAGCTTGGTGAGCATCCCACACAAATGAATGCTCTACATGCGGGTTTCACATGCCACCAACTCCACATTCACAGGCAACTTCAGCGCCACAGCCGTTTTCAGATAGCCCTCAATGCAAAGGCTCTAGACGCAAATATTGGTGTGAGAGCTAATTCAATCAAGGAAACACTTTATGTGGGTGAAGGGCATATTGAAGAAGGATCAGCCGAGTGGTTCTTGTGGGAGAACAACTCCATTTGGCTCACTAACGTCACACACCATCAGGCTTCCAAGCAGCTCTCAAGGAAACTCAATTTTCACACTCTATGCTTAGTGCCCTTTGAGTGCATTATCTAGAAATGAACCTGGTAGAGCATCCCACACAAACGAATGCTCCACATGCGGGTTTCACATGCCACCAACTCCACATTCACAGGCAACTTCAGCGCCACAGCCGTTTTGAGATAGCCCTCAATGCAAAGGCTCTAGACGCAAATATTGGTGTGAGAGCTGATTCAATCAAGGAAACACTGCATGTTGGTGAAGGGCATATTGAAGAAGGATTAGCCCAGTGGTTCTTGTGGGTACTCCATTTTGCTCCCTGACTTCACAGCACCATCAGGCTTTCAAGCAGCTCTCAAGGAAACTCAGTTTTCACACTCTATGCTTAGTGCCCTTTGAGTGCCTAGACTGAAATGATGCTTCGAGAGCATCCACACAAACGAATGCTCCACATGCGGGTTTCACTGCCACCAACTCCACATTCACAGGCAACTTCAGCGCCACAGCCGTTTCAGATAGCCCTCAATGCAAAGGCTCTAGACGCAAATATTGGTGTGAGAGCTAATTCCAATCAGCAAGGAAAGAAACACTGCATGTTGGTGAAGGGCATATTGAAGAAAGAGCAGCTGAGTGGTTCTTGTGGGAGAACAACTCCATTTGGTTCACTAACTTCACACACCATCAGGCTTCCAAGCAGCTCTCAAGGAACTCAGTTTACACACTCTATGCTTAGTGCCCTTGAGTGCTAGGACTGAAATGAAGCTTGGTGAGCATCCCCACACAAACGAATGCTCCACATGCGGGTTTCACATGCCACCAACTCCACATTGCACATGCAACTTCACTCCACAGCCGTTTTCAGATAGCCCTCAATGCAAAGGCTCTAGATGCAAATATTGGTGTGAGAGCTAATTCAATCAAGGAAACACTGCATGTTGGTGAAGGGCATATTGAAGAAGGATCAGCCGAGTGGTTCTTGTGGGAGAACAACTCCATTTGGCCCACTAACTTCACACACCATCAGGCTTCCAAGCAGCTCTCAAGGAAACTCAGTGTTCACACTCTATGCTTAGTGTCCTTTGAGTGCATTATCTAGGAATGAACCTGGTAGAGCATCCCACACAAACGAATGCTCCACATGCTGGTTTCACATGCCACCAACTCCACATTCTCAGGCAACCTCAGCGCCACAGCCGTTTTCAGATAGCCCTCAATGCAAAGGCTCTACACGCAAATATTGGTGTGAGAGCTAATTCAATCAAGGAAACACAGCCTGTTGGTGAAGGGCATATTGAAGAAGGATCAGCCGAGTGGTTCTTGTGGAAGAACAACTCCATTTGGCTCACTAACTTCACACACCATCAGGCTTCCAAGCAGCTCTCAAGGAAACTCAGTTTTCACACTCTAGGCTTAGTGCCCTTTGAGTCCATTATGTAGAAATGAACCTGGTAGAGCATCCCACACAAACGAATGCTCCACATGCGGGTTTCACATGCCACCAACTCCACATTCACAGGCAACTTCAGCGCCACAGCCGTTTTCAGATAGCCCTCAATGCAAAGGCTCTAGATGCAAATATTGGTGTGAGAGCTAATTCAATCAAGGAAACACTGCATGTTGGTGAAGGGCATATTGAAGAAGGATCAGCCGAGTGGTTCTTGTGGGAGAACAACTCCATTTGGCTCACTAACTTCACACACCATCAAGCTTCCAAGCAGCTCTCAAGGAAACTCAGTTTTCACACTCTATGCTTAGTGCCCTTTGAGTGCCTAGGACTGAAACGAAGCTTGGTAGAGCATCCGACACAAAGGAATGCTCCACATGCGGGTTTCACATGCCACCAACTCCACATTCACAGGCAACTTCAGCTCACCAGCCGTTTTCAGAGAGCCCTCAATGCAAAGGCTCTAGATGCAAGTATTGTTCTGAGAGCTAATTCAATCAAGGAAACACAGCCTGTTGGTGAAGGGCATATTGAAGAAGGATCAGCCGATTGGTTCTTGTGGGAGAGTAACTCCATTTGGCTCATTAACTTCACACACCATCAGGCTTCAAAGCAGCTCTCAAGGAAACTCAGTTTTCACACTCTAGGCTTAGTGCCCTTTGAGTGCCTAGGACTGAAATGAAGCTTGGTGAGCATCCCACACAAATGAATGCTCCACATGCGGGTTTCACATGCCACCAACTCCACATTCACAGGCAACTTCAGCGCCACAGCCGTTTTCAGATAGCCCTCAATGCAAAGGCTCTAGATGCAAATATTGGTGTGAGAGCTAATTCAATCAAGGAAACACTTCATGTTGGTGAAAGGCATATTGAAGAAGGATCAGCCGAGTGGTTCTTGTGGGAGAACAACTCCATTTGGCTCACTAACTTCACACACCATCAGGCTTCGGAGGAGCTCTCAAGGAAACTCAGTTTTCACACTCTATGCTTAGTGCCCTTTGAGTGCATTATCTAGAAAAGAACCTGGTAGAGCATCCCACACAAACGAATGCTCCACATGCGGGTTTCACATGACACCAACTCCACATTCACAGGCAACTTCAGCGCCACAGCCGTTTTCAGATAGCCCTCAATGCAAAGGCTCTAGATGCAAATATTGGTGTGAGAGCTAATTCAATCAAGGAAACAATGCATGTTGGTGAAAGGCATATTGAAGAAGGATCAGCCGAGTGGTTCCTGTGAGAGAACAACTCCATTTGGCTCACTAACTTCACACACCATCAGGCTTCCAAGCAGCTCTCAAGGAAACTCAGTTTTCACACTCTATGCTTAGTGCCCTTTGAGTGCCTAGGACTGAAATGAAGCTTGGTGAGCATCCCACACAAACGAATGCTCCACATGCGGGTTTCACATGCCACCAACTCCACATTCACAGGCAACTTCAGCGCCACAGCCGTTTTCAGATAGCCCTCAATGCAAAGGCTCTAGACGCAAATATTGGTGTGAGAGCAATTTCAATCAAGGAAACACTGCATGTTGGTGAAGGGCATATTGAAGAAGGATCAGCCGAGTGGTTCTTGTGGGAGAACAACTCCATTTGGCTCACTAACTTCACACACCATCAGGCTTCCAAGCAGCTCTCAAGGAAACTCAGTTTTCACACTCTATGCTTAGTGCCCTTTGAGTGCCTAGGACTGAAATGAAGCTTGGTGAGCATCCCACTCAAACGAATGCTCCACATGCGGGTTTCACATGCCACCAACTCCACATTCACAGGCAACTTCAGCGCCACAGCCGTTTTCAGATAGCCCTCAATGCAAAGGCTCTTGACGCAAATATTGGTGTGAGAGCTAATTCAATCAAGGAAACACTGCATGTTGGTGAAGGGCATATTGAAGAAGGATCAGCCGAGTGGTTCTTGTGGGAGAACAACTCCATTTGGCTCACTAACTTCACACACCATCAGGCTTCCAAGCAGCTCTAAAGGAAACTCAGTTTTCACACTCTATGCTTAGTGCCCTTTGAGTGCCTTGGACTGAAATGAAGCTTGGTGAGCATCCCACACAAACGAATGCTCCACATGCGGGTTTCACATGTTAAAAACTTCACATTCTCTTGCAACTTCAGCGCCACAGCCGTTTTCAGATAGCCCTCAATGCAAAGGCTCTAGACGCAAATATTGGTGTGAGAGCTAATTCAATCAAGGAAACACAGCCTGTTGGTGAAGGGCATATTGAAGAAGGATCAGCCGTGTGGTTCTTGTGGAAGAACAACTCCATTTGGCTCAGTAACTTCACACACCATCAGGCTTCCAAGCAGCTCTCAAGGAAACTCAGTTTTCACACTCTAGGCTTAGTGCCCTTTGAGTGCATTATGTAGAAATGAACCTGGTAGAGCATCCCACACAAACGAATGCTCCACATGCGGGTTTCACATGCCACCAACTCCACATTCACAGGCAACTTCAGCGTCACAGCCGTTTTCAGATAGCCCTCAATGCAAAGGCTCTAGATGCAAATATTGGTGTGAGAGCTAATTCAATCAAGGAAACACTGCATGTTGGTGAAGGGCATATTGAAGAAGGATCAGCCGAGTGGTTCTTGTGGGAGAACAACTCCATTTGGCTCATTAACTTCACACACCATCAGGCTTCAAAGCAGCTCTCAAGGAAACTCAGTTTTCACACTCTATGCTTAGTGCCCTTTGAGTGCCTAGGACTGAAATGAAGCTTGGTAGAGCATCCCACACAAACGAATGCTCCACATGCGGGTTTCACATGCCACCAACTCCACATTCACAGGCAACTTCAGCGCCACAGCCGTTTTCAGAGAGCCCTCAATGCAAAGGCTCTAGATGCAAGTATTGTTCTGAGAGCTAATTCAATCAAGGAAACACAGCCTGTTGGTGAAGGGCATATTGAAGAAGGATCAGCCGATTGGTTCTTGCGGGAGAGTAACTCCATTTGGCTCACTAACTTCACACACCATCAGGCTTCAAATCAGCTCTCAAGGAAACTCAGTTTTCACACTCTATGCTTAGTGCCATTTGAGTGTATTATCTAGGAATGAACCTGGTAGAGCATCCCACACAAACGAATGCTCCACATGCGGGTTTCACATGCCACCAACTCCACATTCACAGGCAACTTCAGCGCCACAGCCGTTTTCAGATAGCCCTCAATGCAAAGGCTCTAGATGCAAATATTGGTGTGAGAGCTAATTCAATCAAGGAAACACTTCATGTTGGTGAAAGGCATATTGAAGAAGGATCAGCCGAGTGGTTCTTGTTGGAGAACAACTCCATTTGGCTCACTAACGTCACACACCATCAGGCTTCAGAGGAGCTCTCAAGGAAACTCAGTTTTCACACTCTATGCTTAGTGCCCTTTGAGTGCATTATCTAGAAAAGAACCTGGTAGAGCATCCCACACAAACGAATGCTCCACATGCGGGTTTCACATGCCACCAACTCCACATTCACAGGCAACTTCAGCGCCACAGCCGTTTTCAGATAGCCCTCAATGCAAAGGCTCTAGACGCAAATATTGGTGTGAGAGCTAATTCAATCAAGGAAACACTTTATGTGGGTGAAGGGCATATTGAAGAAGGATCAGTCGAGTGGTTCTTGTGGGAGAACAACTCCATTTGGCTCACTAACATCACACAGCATCAGGCTTCCAAGCAGCTCTCAAGGAAACTCAGTTTTCACACTCTATGCTTAGTGCCCTTTGAGTGCCTAGGACTGAAATGAAGCTTGGTGAGCATCCCACACAAACGAATGCTCCACATGCGGGTTTCACATGCCACCAACTCCACATTCTCAGGCAACTTCAGCGCCACAGCCGTTTTCAGATAGCCCTCAATGCAAAGGCTCTAGACGCAAATATTGGTGTGAGAGCTAATTCAATCAAGGAAACACTTCATGTTGGTGAAGGGCATATTGAAGAAGGATCAGCCGAGTAGTTCTTGTGGGAGAACAACTCCATTTGGTTCAATAACTTCTCACACCATCAGGCTTCCAGGCAGCTCTCAAGGAAACTCAGTTTTCACACTCTATGCTTAGTGCCCTTTGAGTGCATTATCTAGAAATGAACCTGGTAGAGCATCCCACACAAACGAAAGCTCCACATGCAGGTTTCACATGCCACCAACTCCACATTCTCAGGCAACTTCAGCGCCACAGCCGTTTTCAGATAGCCCTCAATGCAAAGGCTCTAGACGCAAATATTGGTGTGAGAGCTAATTCAATCAAGGAAACACTGCATGTTGGTGAAGGGCATATTGAAGAAAGATTAGCCGAGTGGTTCTTGTGGGAGAACAACTCCATTTGGCTCACTGACTTCACACACCATCAGGCTTTCAAGCAGCTCTCAAGGAAGCTCAGTTTTCACACTCTATGCTTAGTGCCCTTTAAGTGCCTAGGACTGAAATGATGCTTCGTGAGCATCCCACACAAACGAATGCTCCACATGCGGGTTTCACATGACACCAACTCCACATTCACAGGCAACTTCAGCGCCACAGCCGTTTTCAGATAGCCATCAATGCAAAGGCTCTAGACGCAAATATTGGTGTGAGAGCTAATTCAATCAAGGAAACACTGCATGTTGGTGAAGGGCATATTGAAGAAGGATCAGCCGAGTGGTTCTTGTGAGAGAACAACTCCATTTGGCTCACTAACTTCACACACCATCAGGCTTCAAAACAGCTCTCAAGGAAACTCAGTTTTCACACTCTATGCTTAGTGCCCTTTGAGGGCATTATCTAGGAATGAACCTGGTAGAGCATCCCACACAAACGAATGCTCCACATGCGGGTTTCACATGCCACCAACTCCACATTCTCAGGCAACTTCAGCGCCACAGCCGTTTTCAGATAGCCCTCAATGCAAAGGCTCTAGATGCAAATATTGGTGTGAGAGCTAATACAATCAAGGAAACAATGCATGTTCGTGAAAGGCATATTGAAGAAGGATCAGCCGAGTGGTTCTTGTGAGAGAACAACTCCATTTGGCTCACTAACTTCACACACCATCAGGCCTCCAAGCAGCTCTCAAGGAAACTTAGTTTTCACACTCTATGCTTAGTGCCCTTTGAGTGCCTTGAACTGGAATGATCCTTCGTAAGCATCCCACACAAACGAATGCTCCACATGCGGGTTTCACATGCCACCAACTCCACATTCACAGGCAACTTCAGCGCCACAGCCGTTTTCAGATAGCCCTCAATGCAAAGGCTCTAGACGCAAATATTGGTGCGAGAGATAATTCAATCAAGGAAACACTGCATGTTGGTGAAGGGCATATTGAAGAAGGATCAGCCGAGTGGTTCTTGTGGGAGAACAACTCCATTTGGCTCACTGACTTCACACACCATCAGGCTTTCAAGCAGCTCTCAAGGAAACTCAGTTTTCACACTCTATGCTTAGTGCCCTTTGAGTGCCTAGGACTGAAACGAAGCTTGGTGAGCATCCCACACAAACGAATGCTCCACATGCGGGTTTCACATGCCACCAACTCCACATTCACAGGCAACTTCAGCGCCACAGCCGTTTTCAGAGAGCCCTCAATGCAAAGGCTCTAGATGCAAGTATTGTTCTGAGAGCTAATTCAATCAAGGAAACACAGCCTGTTGGTGAAGGGCATATTGAAGAAGGATCAGCCGATTGGTTCTTGCGGGAGAGTAACTCCATTTGGCTCACTAACTTCACACACCATCAGGCTTCAAAGCAGCTCTCAAGGAAACTCAGTTTTCACACTCTATGCTTAGTGCCCTTTGAGTGTATTATCTAGGAATGAACCTGGTAGAGCATCCCACACAAACGAATGCTCCACATGCGGGTTTCACATGCCACCAACTCCACATTCTCAGGCAACTTCAGCGCCACAGCCGTTTTCAGATAGCCCTCAATGCAAAGGCTCTAGATGCAAATATTGGTGTGAGAGCTAATTCAATCAAGGAAACACTTCATGTTGGTGAAAGGCATATTGAAGAAGGATCAGCCGAGTGGTTCTTGTGGGAGAACAACTCCATTTGGCTCACTAACTTCACACACCATCAGGCTTCAGAGGAGCTCTCAAGGAAACTCAGATTTCACACTCTATGCTTAGTGCCCTTGAGTGCATTATCTAGAAAAGAACCTGGTAGAGCATCCACACAAACGAATGCTCCACATGCGGGTTTCACATGCCACCAACTCCACATTCACAGCAACTTCAGCGCCACAGCCGTTTTCAGATAGCCCTCAATGCAAAGGCTCTAGACGCAAATATTGGTGTGAGAGCTAATTCAATCAAGGAAACACAGCCTGTTGGTGAAGGGCATATTGAAGAAGGATCAGTCGAGTGGTTCTTGTGGGAGAACAACTCCATTTGGCTCACTAACATCACACAGCATCAGGCTTCCAAGCAGCTCTCAAGGAAACTCAGTTTTCACACTCTAGGCTTAGTGCCCTTTGAGTGCCTAGGACTGAAATGAAGCTTGGTGAGCATCCCACACAAACGAATGCTCCACATGCGGGTTTCACATGCCACCAACTCCACATTCACAGGCAACTTCAGCGCCACAGCCGTTTTCAGATAGCCCTCAATGCAAAGGCTCTAGACGCAAATAATGGTGTGAGAGCTAATTCAATCAAGGAAACACTGCATGTTGGTGAAGGGCATATTGAAGAAGGATCAGCCGAGTAGTTCTTCTGGGAGAACAACTCCATTTGGTTCAATAACTTCACACACCATCAGGCTTCAAAGCAGCTCTCAAGGAAACTCTGTTTTCACACTCTATGCTTAGTGCCCTTTGAGTGCCTAGGACTGAAATGAAGCTTGGTAGAGCATCCCACACAAACGAATGCTCCACATGCGGGTTTCACATGCCACCAACTCCACATTCACAGGCAACTTCAGCGCCACAGCCGTTTTCAGATATGCAAAGGCTCTAGATGCAAGTATTGTTCTGAGAGCTAATTCAATCAAGGAAACACAGCCTGTTGGTGAAGGGCATATTGAAGAAGGATCAGCCGATTGGTTCTTGCGGGAGAGTAACTCCATTTGGCTCACTAACGTCACACACCATCAGGCTTCCAAGCAGCTCTCAAGGAAACTCAGTTTTCACACTCTATGCTTAGTGCCCTTTGAGTGCATTATCTAGAAAAGAACCTGGTAGAGCATCCCACACAAACGAATGCTCCACATGCGGGTTTCACATGCCACCAACTCCACATTCACAGGCAACTTCAGCGCCACAGCCGTTTTCAGATAGCCCTCAATGCAAAAGGCTCTAGATGCAAATATTGGTGTGAGAGCTAATTCAATCAAGGAAAACACTTCATGTTGGGTGAAAGGGCATATTGAAGAAGGATCAGCCGAGTGGTTCTTGTGGGAGAACAACTCCATTTGGCTCACTAACGTCACACACCATCAGGCTTCCAAGCAGCTCTCAAGGAAACTCAGTTTTCACACTCTATGCTTAGTGCCCTTTGAGTGCATTATCTAGAAAAGAACCTGGTAGAGCATCCCACACAAACGAATGCTCCACATGCGGGTTTCACATGCCACCAACTCCACATTCACAGGCAACTTCAGCGCCACAGTCGTTTTCAGATAGCCCTCAATGCAAAGGCTCTAGACGCAAATATTGGTGTGAGAGCTAATTCAATCAAGGAAACACTTTATGTGGGTGAAGGGCATATTGAAGAAGGATCAGTCGAGTGGTTCTTGTGGGAGAACAACTCCATTTGGCTCACTAACATCACACAGCATCAGGCTTCCAAGCAGCTCTCAAGGAAACTCAGTTTTCACACTCTATGCTTAGTGCCCTTTGAGTGCCTAGGACTGAAATGAAGCTTGGTGAGCATCCCACACAAACGAATGCTCCACATGCGGGTTTCACATGCCACCAACTCCACATTCTCAGGCAACTTCAGCGCCACAGCCGTTTTCAGATAGCCCTCAATGCAAAGGCTCTAGACGCAAATATTGGTGTGAGAGCTAATTCAATCAAGGAAACACTTCATGTTGGTGAAGGGCATATTGAAGAAGGATCAGCCGAGTAGTTCTTGTGGGAGAACAACTCCATTTGGTTCAATAACTTCTCACACCCATCAGGCTTCCAGGCAGCTCTCAAGGAAACTCAGTTTTCACACTCTATGCTTAGTGCCCTTTGAGTGCATTATCTAGAAATGAACCTGGTAGAGCATCCCACACAAACGAAAGCTCCACATGCAGGTTTCACATGCCACCAACTCCACATTCTCAGGCAACTTCAGCGCCACAGCCGTTTTCAGATAGCCATCAATGCAAAGGCTCTAGACGCAAATATTGGTGTGAGAGCTAATTCAATCAAGGAAACACTGCATGTTGGTGAAGGGCATATTGAAGAAGGATCAGCCGAGTGGTTCTTGTGAGAGAACAACTCCATTTGGCTCACTAACTTCACACACCATCAGGCTTCAAAACAGCTCTCAAGGAAACTCAGTTTTCACACTCTATGCTTAGTGCCCTTTGAGGGCATTATCTAGGAATGAACCTGGTAGAGCATCCCACACAAACGAATGCTCCACATGCGGGTTTCACATGCCACCAACTCCACATTCTCAGGCAACTTCAGCGCCACAGCCGTTTTCAGATAGCCCTCAATGCAAAGGCTCTAGATGCAAATATTGGTGTGAGAGCTAATACAATCAAGGAAACAATGCATGTTCGTGGAAAGGCATATTGAAGAAGGATCAGCCGAGTGGTTCTTGTGAGAGAACAACTCCATTTGGCTCACTAACTTCACACACCATCAGGCCTCCAAGCAGCTCTCAAGGAAACTTAGTTTTCACACTCTATGCTTAGTGCCCTTTGAGTGCCTTGAACTGGAATGATCCTTCGTAAGCATCCCACACAAACGAATGCTCCACATGCGGGTTTCACATGCCACCAACTCCACATTCACAGGCAACTTCAGCGCCACAGCTGTTTTCAGATAGCCCTCAATGCAAAGGCTCTAGACGCAAATATTGGTGCGAGAGATAATTCAATCAAGGAAACACTGCATGTTGGTGAAGGGCATATTGAAGAAGGATCAGCCGAGTGGTTCTTGTGGAGAGAACAACTCCATTTGGCTCACTGACTTCACACACCATCAGGCTTTCAAGCAGCTCTCAAGGAAACTCAGTTTTCACACTCTATGCTTAGTGCCCTTTGAGTGCCTAGGACTGAAACGAAGCTTGGTGAGCATCCCACACAAACGAATGCTCCACATGCGGGTTTCACATGCCACCAACTCCACATTCACAGGCAACTTCAGCGCCACAGCCGTTTTCAGAGAGCCCTCAATGCAAAGGCTCTAGATGCAAGTATTGTTCTGAGAGCTAATTCAATCAAGGAAACACAGCCTGTTGGTGAAGGGCATATTGAAGAAGGATCAGCCGATTGGTTCTTGCGGGAGAGTAACTCCATTTGGCTCACTAACTTCACACACCATCAGGCTTCAAAGCAGCTCTCAAGGAAACTCAGTTTTCACACTCTATGCTTAGTGCCCTTTGAGTGTATTATCTAGGAATGAACCTGGTAGAGCATCCCACACAAACGAATGCTCCACATGCGGGTTTCACATGCCACCAACTCCACATTCTCAGGCAACTTCAGCGCCACAGCCGTTTTCAGATAGCCCTCAATGCAAAGGCTCTAGATGCAAATATTGGTGTGAGAGCTAATTCAATCAAGGAAACACTGCATGTTGGTGAAAGGCATATTGAAGAAGGATCAGCCGAGTGGTTCTTGTGGGAGAACAACTCCATTTGGCTCACTAACTTCACACACCATCAGGCTTCAGAGGAGCTCTCAAGGAAACTCAGATTTCACACTCTATGCTTAGTGCCCTTTGAGTGCATTATCTAGAAAAGAACCTGGTAGAGCATCCCACACAAACGAATGCTCCACATGCGGGTTTCACATGCCACCAACTCCACATTCACAGGCAACTTCAGCGCCACAGCCGTTTTCAGATAGCCCTCAATGCAAAGGCTCTAGACGCAAATATTGGTGTGAGAGCTAATTCAATCAAGGAAACACAGCCTGTTGGTGAAGGGCATATTGAAGAAGGATCAGTCGAGTGGTTGTTGTGGGAGAACAACTCCATTTGGCTCACTAACATCACACAGCATCAGGCTTCCAAGCAGCTCTCAAGGAAACTCAGTTTTCACACTCTAGGCTTAGTGCCCTTTGAGTGCCTAGGACTGAAATGAAGCTTGGTGAGCATCCCACACAAACGAATGCTCCACATGCGGGTTTCACATGCCACCAACTCCACATTCTCAGGCAACTTCAGCGCCACAGCCGTTTTCAGATAGCCCTCAATGCAAAGGCTCTAGACGCAAATATTGGTGTGAGAGCTAATTCAATCAAGGAAACACTGCATGTTGGTGAAGGGCATATTGAAGAAGGATCAGCCGAGTAGTTCTTCTGGGAGAACAACTCCATTTGGTTCAATAACTTCACACACCATCAGGCTTCCAAGCAGCTCTCAAGGAAACTCAGTTTTCACACTCTATGCTTAGTACCCTTTGAGTGCAATATCTAGGAAAGAACATGGTAGCGCATCCCACACAAACGAATGCTCCACATGCGGGTTTCACATGCCACCAACTCCACATTCACAGGCAATTTCAGCGCCACTGCCGTTTTCAGATAGCCCTCAATGCAAAGGCTCTAGACGCAAGTATTTGTGTGAGAGCTAATTCAATCAAGGAAACACTGCATGTTGGTGAAGGGCATATTGAAGAAGGATCAGCCGAGTGGTTCTTGTGGGAGAACAACTCCATTTGGCTCACTAACTTCACACACCATCAGGCTTCCAAGCAGCTCTCAAGGAAACTTAGTTTTCACACTCTATGCTTAGTGCCCTTTGAGTGCCTTGAACTGGAATGATCCTTCGTGAGCATCCCACACAAACGAATGCTCCACATGCGGGTTTCACATGCCACCAACTCCACATTCACAGGCAACTTCAGCGCCACAGCCGTTTTCAGATAGCCCTCAATGCAAAGGCTTTAGACGCAAATATTGGTGTGAGAGCTATTTCAATCAAGGAAACACTGCATGTTGGTGAAGGGCATATTGAAGAAGGATCAGCCGAGTGGTTCTTGTGGGAGAACAACTCCATTTGGCTCACTAACTTCACACACCATCAGGCTTCCAAGCAGCTCTCAAGGAAACTCAGTTTTCACACTCTATGTTTAGTGCCCTTTGAGTGCCTAGGACTGAAATGAAGCTTGGTGAGCATCCCACTCAAACGAATGCTCCACATGCGGGTTTCACATGCCACCAACTCCACATTCACAGGCAACTTCAGCGCCACAGCCGTTTTCAGATAGCCCTCAATGCAAAGGCTCTAGACGCAAATATTGGTGTGAGAGCTAATTCAATCAAGGAAACACTGCATGTTGGTGAAGGGCATATTGAAGAAGGATCAGGCGAGTGGTTCTTGTGGGAGAACAACTCCATTTGGCTCACTAAATTCACACACCATCAGGCTTCCAAGCAGCTCTCAAGGAAACCCAGTTTTCACACTCTATGCTTAGTGCCCTTAGAGAGCCTTGGACTGAAATGAACCTGGTAGAGCATCCCACACAAACGAATGCTCCACATGCGGGTTTCACATGCCACCAACTCCACATTCTCAGGCAAATTCAGCGCCACAGCCGTTTTCAGATAGCCCTCAATGCAAAGGCTCTAGACGCAAATATTGGTGTGAGAGCTAATTCAATCAAGGAAACACTGCATGTTGGTGAAGGGCATATTGAAGAAGGATCAGTCGAGTGGTTCTTGTGGGAGAACAACTCTATTTGGCTCACTAACTTCACACACCATCAGGCTTCCAAGCAGCTCTCAAGGAAACTCTATTTTCACACTCTATGCTTACTGCCCTTTGAGTGCATTATCTAGGAATGAACCTGGTAGAGCATCCCACACAAACGAATGCTGCAACTGCGGGTTTCACATGCCACCAACTCCACATTCACAGGCAACTTCATCTCCACAGCCGTTTTCAGATAGCCCTCAATGCAAAGGCTCTAGATGCAAATATTGGTGTGAGACCTAATTCAATCAAGGAAACAATGCATGTTGGTGAAAGGCATATTGAAGAAGGATCAGCCGAGTGGTTCTTGTGAGAGAACAACTCCATTTAGCTCACTAACTTCACACACCATCAGGCTTCCAAACAGCTCTCAAGGAAACTTAGTTTTCACACTCTATGCTTAGTGCCCTTTGAGTGCCTAGGACTGAAATGAAGCTTGGTTAGCATCCCACACAAACAAATGCTTTACATGCAGGTTTCACATGCCACCAACTCCACATTCTCAGGCAACTTCAGCGCCACAGCCGTTTTCAGATAGCCCTCAATGCAAAGGCTCTAGACGCAAATATTGGTGTGAGAGCTATTTCAATCAAGGAAACACGGCATGTTGGTGAAGGGCATATTGAAGACGGATCAGCCGAGTGGTTCTTGTGGGAGAACAACTCCTTTTGGCTCACTAACTTCACACACCATCAGGCTTCCAAGCAGCTCTCAAGGAAACTCTATTTTCACACTCTATGCTTACTGCCCTTTGAGTGCCTACAACTGAAATGAAACTTGGTGAGCATCCCACACAAACGAATGCTCCACATGCGGGTTTCACATGACACCAACTCCACATTCTCTTGCAACTTCAGCGCCACAGCCGTTTTCAGATAGCCCTCAATGCAAAGGCTCTAGACGCAAATATTGGTGTGAGAGCTAATTCAATCAAGGAAACACTGCATGTTGGTGAAGGGCATATTGAAGAAGGATCAGCCGAGTGGTTCTTGTGGGAGAACAACTCCATTTGGCTCACTAACTTCACACACCATCAGGCTTCCAAGCAGCTCTCAAGGAAACTCAGTTTTCACACTCTATGCTTAGTGCCCTTTGAGTGCCTAGGACTGAAATGAAGCTTGGTGAGCATCCCACACAAACGAATGCTCCACATGCGGGTTTCACATGCCACCAACTCCACATTCACAGGCAACTTCAGCGCCACAGCCGTTTTCAGATAGCCCTCAATGCAAAGGCTCTAGACGCAAATATTGGTGTGAGAGCTAATTCAATCAAGGAAACACTTTATGTGGGTGAAGGGCATATTGAAGAAGGATCAGTCGAGTGGTTCTTGTGGGAGAACAACTCCATTTGGCTCACTAACTTCACACACCATCAGGCTTCCAAGCAGCTCTCAAGGAAACTCAGTTTTCACACTCTAGGCTTAGTGCCCTTTGAGTGCCTAGGACTGAAATGAACCTTGGTGAGCATCCCACACAAACGAATGCTTCACATGCGGGTTTCACATGCCACCAACTCCACATTCTCAGGCAACTTCAGCGCCACAGCCGTTTTCAGATAGCCCTCAATGCAAAGGCTCTAGACGCAAATATTGGTGTGAGAGCTAATTCAATCAAGGAAACACAGCATGTTGGGGAAAGGCATATTGAAGAAGGATCAGCCGAGTGGTTCTTGTGGGAGAACAACTCCATTTAAATCACTAACTTCACACACCATCAGGCTTCCAAGCAGCTCTCAAGGAAACTCAGTTTTCACACTCTATGCTTAGTGCCCTTTGAGTGCATTATCTAGAAATGAACCTGGTAGAGCATCCCACACAAACGAATGCTCCACATGCGGGTTTCACATGCCAACAACTCCACATTCTCAGGCAACTTCAGCGCCACAGCCGTTTTCAGATAGCCCTCAATGCAAAGGCTCTAGACGCAAATATTGGTGTGAGAGCTAATTCAGTCCAGGAAACACTGCATGTTGGTGAAGGGCATATTGAAGAAAGATCAGCCGAGTGGTTCTTGTGGGAGAACAACTCCATTTGGCTCACTGACTTCACACACCATCAGGCTTCCAAGCAGCTCTCAAGGAAGCTCAGTTTTCACACTCTATGCTTAGTGCCCTTTGAGTGCCTAGGACTGAAATGATGCTTGGTGAGCATCCCACACAAACGAATGCTCCACATGCGGGTTTCACATGCCACCAACACCACATTCACAGGCAACTTCAGCGCCACAGCCGTTTTCAGATAGCCCTCAATGCAATGGTTATGGACGCAAATATTGGTGTGAGAGCTAATTCAATCAAGGAAACACTTTATGTGGGTGAAGGGCATATTGAAGAAGGATTAGCCGAGTGGTTCTTGTGGGAGAACAACTCCATTTGGCTCACTGACTTCACACACCATCAGGCTTCCAAGCAGCTCTCAAGGAAACTCAGTTTTCACACTCTATGCTTAGTGCCCTTTGAGTGCCTAGGACTGAAATGAAGCTTGGTGAGCATCCGACACAAACGAATGCTCCACATGCGGGTTTCACATGACACCAACTCCACATTCACAGGCAACTTCAGCGCCACAGCCGTTTTCAGATAGCCCTCAATGCAAAGGCTCTAGACGCAAATATTGGTGTGAGAGCTAGTTGAATCAAGGAAACACTGCATGTTGGTGAAGGGCATATTGAAGAAGGATCAGCCGAGTGGTTCTTGTGGGAGAACAACTCCATTTGGTTCACTAACTTCACACACCATCAGGCTTACAAGCAGCTCTCAAGGAAACTCAGTTTTCACACTCTATGCTTAGTGCCCTTTGAGTGCCTAGGACTGAAATGAAGCTTGGTGAGCATCCCACACAAACGAATGCTCCACATGCGGGTTTCACATGCCACCAACTCCACATTCACAGGCAACTTCAGCGCCACAGCCGTTTTCAGATAGCCCTCAATGCAAAGGCTCTAGACGCAAATATTGGTGTGAGAGCTAATTCAATCAAGGAAACACTTTATGTGGGTGAAGGGCATATTGAAGAAGGATCAGTCGAGTGGTTCTTGTGGGAGAACAACTCCATTTGGCTCACTAACTTCACACACCATCAGGCTTCCAAGCAGCTCTCAAGGAAACTCAGTTTTCACACTCTATGCTTAGTGCCCTTTGAGTGCCTAGGACTGAAATGAACCTTGGTGAGCATCCCACACAAACGAATGCTCCACATGCGGGTTTCACATGCCACCAACTCCACATTCTCAGGCAACTTCAGCGCCACAGCCGTTTTCAGATAGCCCTCAATGCAAAGACTCTAGACGAAAATATTGGTGTGAGAGCTAATTCAATCAAGGAAACACTGCATGTTGGTGAAGGGCATATTGAAGAAAGATTAGCCGAGTGGTTCTTGTGGGAGAACAACTCCATTTGGCTCACTGACTTCACACACCATCAGGCTTTCAAGCAGCTCTCAAGGAAGCTCAGTTTTCACACTCTATGCTTAGTGCCCTTTAAGTGCCTAGGACTGAAATGATGCTTTGTGAGCATCCCACACAAACGAATGCTCCACATGCGGGTTTCACATGCCACCAACTCCACATTCACAGGCAACTTCAGCGCCACAGCCATTTTCAGATAGCCCTCAATGCAAAGGCTCTAGACGCAAATATTGGTGTGAGAGCTAATTCAATCAAGGAAACACTGCATGTTGGTGAAGGGCATATTGAAGAAGGATCAGCCGAGTGGTTCTTGTGGGAGAACAACTCCATTCGGCTCACTAACTTCACACACCATCAGGCTTCCAAGCAGCTCTCAAGGAAACTCAGTTTTCACACTCTATGCTTAGTGCCCTTTGAGTGCATTATCTAGGAATGAACCTGGTAGAGCATCCCACACAAACGAATGATCCACATGCGGGTTTCACATGCCACCAAATCCACATTCTCAGGCAACTTCAGCGCCACAGCCGTTTTCAGATAGCCCTCAATGCAAAGGCTCTAGACGCAAATATTGGTGTGAGAGCTAATTCAATCAAGGAAACACTGCATGTTGGTGAAGGGCATATTGAAGAAGGATCAGCCGAGTGGTTCTTGTGAGAGAACAACTCCATTTGGCTCACTAACTTCACACACCATCAGGCTTCTAAGCAGCTCTCAAGGAAACTCAGTTTTCACACTCTAGGCTTAGTGCCCTTTGAGTGCATTATCTAGGAATGAACCTGGTAGAGCATCCCACACAAACGAATGCTCCACATGCGGGTTTCACATGCCACCAACTCCACATTCACAGGCAACTTCAGCGCCACAGCCGTTTTCAGATAGCCCTCAATGCAAAGGCTCTAGATGCAAATATTGGTGTGAGAGCTAATTCAATCAAGGAAACAATGCATGTTGGTGAAAGGCATATTGAAGAAGGATCAGCCGAGTGGTTCTTGTGAGAGAACAACTCCATTTAGCTCACTAACTTCACACACCATCAGGCTTCCAAGCAGCTCTCAAGGAAACTCAGTTTTCACACTCTATGCTTAGTGCCCTTTGAGTGCCTAGGACTGAAATGAAGCTTGGTGAGCATCCCACACAAACGAATGCTCCACATGCGGGTTTCACATGCCACCAACTCCACATTCACAGGCAACTTCAGCACCACAGCCGTTTTCAGATAGCCCTCAATGCAAAGGCTCTAGACGCAAATATTGGTGTGAGAGCTAATTCAATCAAGGAAACACTGCATGTTGGTGAAGGGCATATTGAAGAAGGATCAGCCGAGTGGTTCTTGTGGGAGAACAACTCCATTTGGCTCACTAACTTCACACACCATCAGGCTTCCACGCAGCTCTCAAGGAAACTCAGTTTTCACACTCTATGCTTAGTGCCCTTTGAGTACATTATCTAGGAATGAACCTGGTAGAGCATCCCACACAAACGAATGCTCCACATGCGGGTTTCACATGCCACCAACTCCACATTCACAGGCAACTTCAGCGCCACAGCCGTTTTCAGATAGCCCTCAATGCAAAGGCTCTAGACGCAAATATTGGTGTGAGAGATAATTCAATCAAGGAAACACTTTATGTGGGTGAAGGGCATTTTGAAGAAGGATCAGCCGAGTGGTTCTTGTGGGAGAACAACTCCATTTGGCTCACTGACTTCACACACCATCAGGCTTCCAAGCAGCTCTCAAGGAAACTCAGTTTTCACACGCGATGCTTAGTGCCCTTTGAGTGCATTATCTAGAAATGAACCTGGTAGAGCATCCCACACAAACGAATGCTCCACATGCGGGTTTCACATGCCACCAACTCCACATTCACAGGCAACTTCAGCGCCACAGCCGTTTTCAGATAGCCCTCAATGTAAAGGCTCTAGACGCAAATATTTGTGTGAGAGCTAATTCATTCAAGGAAACACTGCATGTTGGTGAAGGGCATATTGAAGAAGGATCAGCCGAGTGGTTCTTGTGGGAGAGCAACTCCATTTGGCTCACTAACTTCACATACCATCAGGCTTCCAAGCAGCTCTCAAGGAAACTCAGTTTTCACACTCTATACTTAGTGCCCTTTGAGTGCCTTGGACTGAAATGAAGCTTGGTGAGCATCCCACACAAAAGAATGCTCCACATGCGGGTTTCACATGCCACCAACTCCACATTCTCAGGCAACTTCAGCGCCACAGCCGTTTTCAGATAGCCCTCAATGCACAGGCTCTAGACGCAAATATTGGTGTGAGAGCTAATTCAATCAAGGAAACACTTTATGTGGGTGAAGGGCATATTGAAGAAGGATGAGCCGAGTGGTTCTTGTGGGAGAACAACTCCATTTGGTTCACTAACTTCACACACCATCAGGCTTCCAAGCAGCTCTCAAGGAAACTCAGTTTTCACACTCTATGCTTAGTGCCCTTTGAGTGCATTATATAGAAATGAACCTGGTAGAGCATCCCACACAAACGAATGCTCCACATGCGGGTTTCACATGCCACCAACTCCACATTCACAGGCAACTTCAGCGCCACAGCCGTTTTCAGATAGCCCTCAATGCAAAGGCTCTAGACGCAAATATTGGTGTGAGAGCTAATTCAATCAAGGAAACACTGCATGTTGGTGAAGGGCATATTGAAGAAGGATCAGCCGAGTGGTTCTTGTGGGAGAACAACTCCATTTGGCTCACTAACTTCACACACCATCAGGCTTCCAAGCAGCTCTCAAGGAAACTCAGTTTTCACACTCTATGCTTAGTGCCCTTAGAGTGCCTAGGACTGAAATGAAGCTTGGTAGAGCATCCCACACAAATCAATGCTCCACATGCGGGTTTCACATGCCACCAACTCCACATTCTCAGGCAACTTCAGCACCACAGCTGTTTTCAGATAGCCCTCAATGCAAAGTCTCTAGACGCAAATATTGGTGTGAGAGCTAATTCAATCAAGGAAACACTGCATGTTGGTGAAGGGCATATTGAAGAAGGATCAGCCGAGTGGTTCTTGTGAGAGAACAACTCCATTTGGCTCACTAACTTCACACACCATCAGGCTTCCAAGCAGCTCTCAAGGAAACTCAGTTTTCACACTCTATGCTTAGTGCCCTTTGAGTGCATTATCTAGGAATGAACCTGGTAGAGCATCCCACACAAACGAATGCTGCACATGCGGGTTTCACATGCCACCAACTCCACATTCACAGGCAACTTCAGCGCCACAGCCGTTTTCAGATAGCCCTCAATGCAAAGGCTCTAGATGCAAATATTGGTGTGAGAGCTAATTCAATCAAGGAAACAATGCATGTTGGTGAAAGGCATATTGAAGAAGGATCAGCCGAGTGGTTCTTGTGAGAGAACAACTCCATTTGGCTCACTAACTTCACACACCATCAGGCTTCTAAGCAGCTCTCAAGGAAACTTAGTTTTCACACTCTATGCTTAGTGCCCTTTGAGTGCCTTGAACTGGAATGATCCTTCGTGAGCATCCCACACAAACGAATGCTCCACATGCGGGTTTCACATGCCACCAACTCCACATTCACAGGCAACTTCAGCGCCACAGCCATTTTCGGATAGCCCTCAATGCAAAGGCTCTAGATGCAAATATTTGTGTGAGAGCTAATTCAATCAAGGAAACACTGCATGTTGGTGAAGGGCATATTGAAGAATGATCAGCCGAGTGGTTGTTGTGGGAGAACAACTCCATTTGGCTCACTAAATTCACATACCATCAGGCTTCCAAGCAGCTCTCAAGGAAACTCAGTTTTCACACTCTATGCTTAGTGCCCTTTGAGTGCCTAGGACTGAAATGAAGCTTGGTGAGCATCCCACACAAACGAATGCTCCACATGCGGGTTTCACATGCCACCAACTCCACATTCACAGGCAACTTCAGCGCCACAGCCGTTTTCAGATAGCCCTCAATGCAAAGGCTCTAGACGCAAATATTGGTGTGAGAGCTAATTCAATCAAGGAAACACTTTATGTGGGTGAAGGGCATATTGAAGAAAGATTAGCCGAGTGGTTCTTGTGGGAGAACAACTCCATTTGGCTCACTGACTTCACACACCATCAGGCTTTCAAGCAGCTCTCAAGGAAGCTCAGTTTTCACACTCTATGCCTAATGCCCTTTGAGTGCCTAGGACTGAAATGATCCTTGGTGAGCATCCCACACAAACGAATGCTCCACATGCGGGTTTCACATGCCACCAACTCCACATTATCAGGCAACTTCAGCGCCAAAGCCGTTTTCAGATAGCCCTCAATGCAAAGGCTCTAGATGCAAATATTGGTGTGAGAGCTAATTCAATCAAGGAAACACTGCATGTTGGTGAAGGGCATATTGAAGAAGGATCAGCCGAGTGGTTCTTGTGGGAGAACAACTCCATTTGGCTCACTAACGTCACACAGCATCAGGCTTCCAAGCAGCTCTCAAGGAATCTCAGTTTTCACACTCTATGCTTAGTGCCCTTTGAGTGCCTAGGACTGAAATGAAGCTTGGTGAGCATCCCACACAAACGAATGCTCCACATGCAGGTTTCACATGCCACCAACTCCACATTCTCAGGCAACTTCAGCGCCACAGCTGTTTTCAGATAGCCCTCAATGCAAAGGCTCTAGACGCAAATATTGGTGTGAGAGCTAATTCAATCAAGGAAACACTTCATGTTGGTGAAGGGCATTTTGAAGAAGGATCAGCCGAGTGGTTCTTGTGGGAGAACAACTCCATTTGGCTCACTAACTTCACACACCATCAGGCTTCCAAGCAGTTCTCAAGGAAACTCAGTTTTCACACTCTATGCTTAGTGCCCTTTAAGTGCCTAGGACTGAAATGATGCTTTGTGAGCATCCCACACAAACGAGTGCTCCACATGCGGGTTTCACATGCCACCAACTCCACATTCACAGGCAACTTCAGCGCCACAGCCGTTTTCAGATAGCCCTCAATGCAAAGGCTCTAGACGCAAATATTGGTGTGAGAGCTAATTCAATCAAGGAAACACTGCATGTTGGTGAAGGGCATATTGAAGAAGGATCAGCCGAGTGGTTCTTGTGGGAGAACAACTCCATTTGGCTCACTAACTTCACACACCATCAGGCTTCCAAGCAGCTCTCAAGGAAACTCAGTTTTCACACTCTATGCTTAGTGCCCTTAGAGTGCCTAGGACTGAAATGAAGCTTGGTAGAGCATCCCACACAAATAAATGCTCCACATGCGGGTTTCACATGCCACCAACTCCACATTCTCAGGCAACTTCAGCACCACAGCTGTTTTCAGATAGCCCTCAATGCAAAGTCTCTAGACGCAAATATTGGTGTGAGAGCTAATTCAATCAAGGAAACACTGCATGTTGGTGAAGGGCATATTGAAGAAGGATCAGCCGAGTGGTTCTTGTGAGAGAACAACTCCATTTGGCTCACTAACTTCACACACCATCAGGCTTCCAAGCAGCTCTCAAGGAAACTCAGTTTTCACACTCTAGGCTTATTGCCCTTTGAGTGCATTATCTAGGAATGAACCTGGTAGAGCATCCCACACAAACGAATGCTGCACATGCGGGTTTCACATGCCACCAACTCCACATTCACAGGCAACTTCAGCGCCACAGCCGTTTTCAGATAGCCCTCAATGCAAAGGCTCTAGATGCAAATATTGGTGTGAGAGCTAATTCAATCAAGGAAACAATGCATGTTGGTGAAAGGCATATTGAAGAAGGATCAGCCGAGTGGTTCTTGTGAGAGAACAACTCCATTTGGCTCACTAACTTCACACACCATCAGGCTTCTAAGCAGCTCTCAAGGAAACTTAGTTTTCACACTCTATGCTTAGTGCCCTTTGAGTGCCTTGAACTGGAATGATCCTTCGTGAGCATCCCACACAAACGAATGCTCCACATGCGGGTTTCACATGCCACCAACTCCACATTCACAGGCAACTTCAGCGCCACAGCCATTTTCGGATAGCCCTCAATGCAAAGGCTCTAGATGCAAATATTTGTGTGAGAGCTAATTCAATCAAGGAAACACTGCATGTTGGTGAAGGGCATATTGAAGAATGATCAGCCGAGTGGTTGTTGTGGGAGAACAACTCCATTTGGCTCACTAAATTCACATACCATCAGGCTTCCAAGCAGCTCTCAAGGAAACTCAGTTTTCACACTCTATGCTTAGTGCCCTTTGAGTGCCTAGGACTGAAATGAAGCTTGGTGAGCATCCCACACAAACGAATGCTCCACATGCGGGTTTCACATGCCACCAACTCCACATTCACAGGCAACTTCAGCGCCACAGCCGTTTTCAGATAGCCCTCAATGCAAAGGCTCTAGACGCAAATATTGGTGTGAGAGCTAATTCAATCAAGGAAACACTTTATGTGGGTGAAGGGCATATTGAAGAAAGATTAGCCGAGTGGTTCTTGTGGGAGAACAACTCCATTTGGCTCACTGACTTCACACACCATCAGGCTTTCAAGCAGCTCTCAAGGAAGCTCAGTTTTCACACTCTATGCCTAATGCCCTTTGAGTGCCTAGGACTGAAATGATGCTTGGTGAGCATCCCACACAAACGAATGCTCCACATGCGGGTTTCACATGCCACCAACTCCACATTATCAGGCAACTTCAGCGCCAAAGCCGTTTTCAGATAGCCCTCAATGCAAAGGCTCTAGATGCAAATATTGGTGTGAGAGCTAATTCAATCAAGGAAACACTGCATGTTGGTGAAGGGCATATTGAAGAAGGATCAGCCGAGTGGTTCTTGTGGGAGAACAACTCCATTTGGCTCACTAACGTCACACAGCATCAGGCTTCCAAGCAGCTCTCAAGGAATCTCAGTTTTCACACTCTATGCTTAGTGCCCTTTGAGTGCCTAGGACTGAAATGAAGCTTGGTGAGCATCCCACACAAACGAATGCTCCACATGCAGGTTTCACATGCCACCAACTCCACATTCTCAGGCAACTTCAGCGCCACAGCTGTTTTCAGATAGCCCTCAATGCAAAGGCTCTAGACGCAAATATTGGTGTGAGAGCTAATTCAATCAAGGAAACACTTCATGTTGGTGAAGGGCATTTTGAAGAAGGATCAGCCGAGTGGTTCTTGTGGGAGAACAACTCCATTTGGCTCACTAACTTCACACACCATCAGGCTTCCAAGCAGTTCTCAAGGAAACTCAGTTTTCACACTCTATGCTTAGTGCCCTTTAAGTGCCTAGGACTGAAATGATGCTTTGTGAGCATCCCACACAAACGAGTGCTCCACATGCGGGTTTCACATGCCACCAACTCCACATTCACAGGCAACTTCAGCGCCACAGCCGTTTTCAGATAGCCCTCAATGCAAAGGCTCTAGACGCAAATATTGGTGTGAGAGCTAATTCAATCAAGGAAACACTGCATGTTGGTGAAGGACATATTGAAGAAGGATCAGCCGAGTGGTTCTTGTGAGAGAACAACTCCATTTGGCTCACTAACTTCACACACCATCAGGCTTCAAGCAGCTCTCAAGGAAACTCAGTTTTCACACTCTATGCTTAGTGCCCTTTGAGTGCATTATCTAGGAATGAACCTGGTAGAGCATCCCACACAAACGAATGCTGCAACTGCGGGTTTCACATGCCACCAACTCCACATTCACAGGCAACTTCAGCGCCACAGCCGTTTTCAGATAGCCCTCAATGCAAAGGCTCTAGATGCAAATATTGGTGTGAGACCTAATTCAATCAAGGAAACAATGCATGTTGGTGAAAGGCATATTGAAGAAGGATCAGCAGAGTGGTTCTTGTGAGAGAACAACTCCATTTAGCTCACTAACTTCACACACCATCAGGCTTCCAAACAGCTCTCAAGGAAACTTAGTTTTCACACTCTATGCTTAGTGCCCTTTGAGTGCCTAGGACTGAAATGAAGCTTGGTTAGCATCCCACACAAACAAATGCTTTACATGCAGGTTTCACATGCCACCAACTCCACATTCTCAGGCAACTTCAGCGCCACAGCCGTTTTCAGATAGCCCTCAATGCAAAGGCTCTAGACGCAAATATTGGTGTGAGAGCTATTTCAATCAAGGAAACACGGCATGTTGGTGAAGGGCATATTGAAGACGGATCAGCCGAGTGGTTCTTGTGGGAGAACAACTCCTTTTGGCTCACTAACTTCACACACCATCAGGCTTCCAAGCAGCTCTCAAGGAAACTCAGTTTTCACACTCTATGCTTAGTGCCCTTTGAGTGCCTACAACTGAAATGAAACTTGGTGAGCATCCCACACAAACGAATGCTCCACATGCGGGTTTCACATGACACCAACTCCACATTCTCTTGCAACTTCAGCGCCACAGCCGTTTTCAGATAGCCCTCAATGCAAAGGCTCTAGACGCAAATATTGGTGTGAGAGCTAATTCAATCAAGGAAACACTGCATGTTGGTGAAGGGCATATTGAAGAAGGATCAGCCGAGTGGTTCTTGTGGGAGAACAACTCCATTTGGCTCACTAACTTCACACACCATCAGGCTTCCAAGCAGCTCTCAAGGAAACTCAGTTTTCACACTCTATGCTTAGTGCCCTTTGAGTGCCTAGGACTGAAATGAAGCTTGGTGAGCATCCCACACAAACGAATGCTCCACATGCGGGTTTCACATGCCACCAACTCCACATTCACAGGCAACTTCAGCGCCACAGCCGTTTTCAGATAGCCCTCAATGCAAAGGCTCTAGACGCAAATATTGGTGTGAGAGCTAATTCAATCAAGGAAACACTTTATGTGGGTGAAGGGCATATTGAAGAAGGATCAGTCGAGTGGTTCTTGTGGGAGAACAACTCCATTTGGCTCACTAACTTCACACACCATCAGGCTTCCAAGCAGCTCTCAAGGAAACTCAGTTTTCACACTCTATGCTTAGTGCCCTTTGAGTGCCTAGGACTGAAATGAACCTTGGTGAGCATCCCACACAAACGAATGCTCCACATGCGGGTTTCACATGCCACCAACTCCACATTCTCAGGCAACTTCAGCGCCACAGCCGTTTTCAGATAGCCCTCAATGCAAAGGCTCTAGACGCAAATATTGGTGTGAGAGCTAATTCAATCAAGGAAACACAGCATGTTGGGGAAAGGCATATTGAAGAAGGATCAGCCGAGTGGTTCTTGTGGGAGAACAACTCCATTTAAATCACTAACTTCACACACCATCAGGCTTCCAAGCAGCTCTCAAGGAAACTCAGTTTTCACACTCTATGCTTAGTGCCCTTTGAGTGCATTATCTAGAAATGAACCTGGTAGAGCATCCCACACAAACGAATGCTCCACATGCGGGTTTCACATGCCAACAACTCCACATTCTCAGGCAACTTCAGCGCCACAGCCGTTTTCAGATAGCCCTCAATGCAAAGGCTCTAGACGCAAATATTGGTGTGAGAGCTAATTCAGTCCAGGAAACACTGCATGTTGGTGAAGGGCATATTGAAGAAAGATCAGCCGAGTGGTTCTTGTGGGAGAACAACTCCATTTGGCTCACTGACTTCACACACCATCAGGCTTCCAAACAGCTCTCAAGGAAACTTAGTTTTCACACTCTATGCTTAGTGCCCTTTGAGTGCCTAGGACTGAAATGAAGCTTGGTTAGCATCCCACACAAACAAATGCTTTACATGCAGGTTTCACATGCCACCAACTCCACATTCTCAGGCAACTTCAGCGCCACAGCCGTTTTCAGATAGCCCTCAATGCAAAGGCTCTAGACGCAAATATTGGTGTGAGAGCTATTTCAATCAAGGAAACACGGCATGTTGGTGAAGGGCATATTGAAGACGGATCAGCCGAGTGGTTCTTGTGGGAGAACAACTCCTTTTGGCTCACTAACTTCACACACCATCAGGCTTCCAAGCAGCTCTCAAGGAAACTCTATTTTCACACTCTATGCTTACTGCCCTTTGAGTGCCTACAACTGAAATGAAACTTGATGAGCATCCCACACAAACGAATGCTCCACATGCGGGTTTCACATGACACCAACTCCACATTCTCTTGCAACTTCAGCGCCACAGCCGTTTTCAGATAGCCCTCAATGCAAAGGCTCTAGACGCAAATATTGGTGTGAGAGCTAATTCAATCAAGGAAACACTGCATGTTGGTGAAGGGCATATTGAAGAAGGATCAGCCGAGTGGTTCTTGTGGGAGAACAACTCCATTTGGCTCACTAACTTCACACACCATCAGGCTTCCAAGCAGCTCTCAAGGAAACTCAGTTTTCACACTCTATGCTTAGTGCCCTTTGAGTGCCTAGGACTGAAATGAAGCTTGGTGAGCATCCCACACAAACGAATGCTCCACATGCGGGTTTCACATGCCACCAACTCCACATTCACAGGCAACTTCAGCGCCACAGCCGTTTTCAGATAGCCCTCAATGCAAAGGCTCTAGACGCAAATATTGGTGTGAGAGCTAATTCAATCAAGGAAACACTTTATGTGGGTGAAGGGCATATTGAAGAAGGATCAGTCGAGTGGTTCTTGTGGGAGAACAACTCCATTTGGCTCACTAACTTCACACACCATCAGGCTTCCAAGCAGCTCTCAAGGAAACTCAGTTTTCACACTCTATGCTTAGTGCCCTTTGAGTGCCTAGGACTGAAATGAACCTTGGTGAGCATCCCACACAAACGAATGCTCCACATGCGGGTTTCACATGCCACCAACTCCACATTCTCAGGCAACTTCAGCGCCACAGCCGTTTTCAGATAGCCCTCAATGCAAAGGCTCTAGACGCAAATATTGGTGTGAGAGCTAATTCAATCAAGGAAACACAGCATGTTGGGGAAAGGCATATTGAAGAAGGATCAGCCGAGTGGTTCTTGTGGGAGAACAACTCCATTTAAATCACTAACTTCACACACCATCAGGCTTCCAAGCAGCTCTCAAGGAAACTCAGTTTTCACACTCTATGCTTAGTGCCCTTTGAGTGCATTATCTAGAAATGAACCTGGTAGAGCATCCCACACAAACGAATGCTCCACATGCGGGTTTCACATGCCAACAACTCCACATTCTCAGGCAACTTCAGCGCCACAGCCGTTTTCAGATAGCCCTCAATGCAAAGGCTCTAGACGCAAATATTGGTGTGAGAGCTAATTCAGTCCAGGAAACACTGCATGTTGGTGAAGGGCATATTGAAGAAAGATCAGCCGAGTGGTTCTTGTGGG
Organism: Ochotona princeps; assembly: GCF_030435755.1. NCBI lineage: Eukaryota > Metazoa > Chordata > Mammalia > Lagomorpha > Ochotonidae > Ochotona > Ochotona princeps. The sequence continues at coordinate 13,008 of NW_026700264.1, read as the reverse complement.
AGAACAACTCCATTTGGCTCACTGACTTCACACACCATCAGGCTTCCAAGCAGCTCTCAAGGAAGCTCAGTTTTCACACTCTATGCTTAGTGCCCTTTGAGTGCCTAGGACTGAAATGATGCTTGGTGAGCATCCCACACAAACGAATGCTCCACATGCGGGTTTCACATGCCACCAACACCACATTCTCAGGCAACTTCAGCGCCACAGCCGTTTTCAGATAGCCCTCAATGCAATGGTTATGGACGCAAATATTGGTGTGAGAGCTAATTCAATCAAGGAAACACTTTATGTGGGTGAAGGGCATATTGAAGAAGGATTAGCCGAGTGGTTCTTGTGGGAGAACAACTCCATTTGGCTCACTGACTTCACACACCATCAGGCTTCCAAGCAGCTCTCAAGGAAACTCAGTTTTCACACTCTATGCTTAGTGCCCTTTGAGTGCCTAGGACTGAAATGAAGCTTGGTGAGCATCCGACACAAACGAATGCTCCACATGCGGGTTTCACATGACACCAACTCCACATTCACAGGCAACTTCAGCGCCACAGCCGTTTTCAGATAGCCCTCAATGCAAAGGCTCTAGACGCAAATATTGGTGTGAGAGCTAGTTGAATCAAGGAAACACTGCATGTTGGTGAAGGGCATATTGAAGAAGGATCAGCCGAGTGGTTCTTGTGGGAGAACAACTCCATTTGGTTCACTAACTTCACACACCATCAGGCTTCCAAGCAGCTCTCAAGGAAACTCAGTTTTCACACTCTATGCTTAGTGCCCTTTGAGTGCCTAGGACTGAAATGAAGCTTGGTGAGCATCCCACACAAACGAATGCTCCACATGCGGGTTTCACATGCCACCAACTCCACATTCACAGGCAACTTCAGCGCCACAGCCGTTTTCAGATAGCCCTCAATGCAAAGGCTCTAGACGCAAATATTGGTGTGAGAGCTAATTCAATCAAGGAAACACTTTATGTGGGTGAAGGGCATATTGAAGAAGGATTAGCCGAGTGGTTCTTGTGGGAGAACAACTCCATTTGGCTCACTGACTTCACACACCATCAGGCTTCCAAGCAGCTCTCAAGGAAACTCAGTTTTCACACTCTATGCTTAGTGCCCTTTGAGTGCCTAGGACTGAAATGAAGCTTGGTGAGCATCCGACACAAACGAATGCTCCACATGCGGGTTTCACATGACACCAACTCCACATTCACAGGCAACTTCAGCGCCACAGCCGTTTTCAGATAGCCCTCAATGCAAAGGCTCTAGACGCAAATATTGGTGTGAGAGCTAGTTGAATCAAGGAAACACTGCATGTTGGTGAAGGGCATATTGAAGAAGGATCAGCCGAGTGGTTCTTGTGGGAGAACAACTCCATTTGGTTCACTAACTTCACACACCATCAGGCTTACAAGCAGCTCTCAAGGAAACTCAGTTTTCACACTCTATGCTTAGTGCCCTTTGAGTGCCTAGGACTGAAATGAAGCTTGGTGAGCATCCCACACAAACGAATGCTCCACATGCGGGTTTCACATGCCACCAACTCCACATTCACAGGCAACTTCAGCGCCACAGCCGTTTTCAGATAGCCCTCAATGCAAAGGCTCTAGACGCAAATATTGGTGTGAGAGCTAATTCAATCAAGGAAACACTTTATGTGGGTGAAGGGCATATTGAAGAAGGATCAGTCGAGTGGTTCTTGTGGGAGAACAACTCCATTTGGCTCACTAACTTCACACACCATCAGGCTTCCAAGCAGCTCTCAAGGAAACTCAGTTTTCACACTCTATGCTTAGTGCCCTTTGAGTGCCTAGGACTGAAATGAACCTTGGTGAGCATCCCACACAAACGAATGCTCCACATGCGGGTTTCACATGCCACCAACTCCACATTCTCAGGCAACTTCAGCGCCACAGCCGTTTTCAGATAGCCCTCAATGCAAAGGCTCTAGACGAAAATATTGGTGTGAGAGCTAATTCAATCAAGGAAACACTGCATGTTGGTGAAGGGCATATTGAAGAAAGATTAGCCGAGTGGTTCTTGTGGGAGAACAACTCCATTTGGCTCACTGACTTCACACACCATCAGGCTTTCAAGCAGCTCTCAAGGAAGCTCAGTTTTCACACTCTATGCTTAGTGCCCTTTAAGTGCCTAGGACTGAAATGATGCTTTGTGAGCATCCCACACAAACGAATGCTCCACATGCGGGTTTCACATGCCACCAACTCCACATTCACAGGCAACTTCAGCGCCACAGCCATTTTCAGATAGCCCTCAATGCAAAGGCTCTAGACGCAAATATTGGTGTGAGAGCTAATTCAATCAAGGAAACACTGCATGTTGGTGAAGGGCATATTGAAGAAGGATCAGCCGAGTGGTTCTTGTGGGAGAACAACTCCATTTGGCTCACTAACTTCACACACCATCAGGCTTCCAAGCAGCTCTCAAGGAAACTCAGTTTTCACACTCTATGCTTAGTGCCCTTTGAGTGCATTATCTAGGAATGAACCTGGTAGAGCATCCCACACAAACGAATGCTCCACATGCGGGTTTCACATGCCACCAACTCCACATTCTCAGGCAACTTCAGCGCCACAGCCGTTTTGAGATAGCCCTCAATGCAAAGGCTCTAGACGCAAATATTGGTGTGAGAGCTAATTCAATCAAGGAAACACTGCATGTTGGTGAAGGGCATATTGAAGAAGGATCAGCCGAGTGGTTCTTGTGAGAGAACAACTCCATTTGGCTCACTAACTTCACACACCATCAGGCTTCCAAGCAGCTCTCAAGGAAACTCAGTTTTCACACTCTATGCTTAGTGCCCTTTTAGTGCATTATCTAGGAATGAACCTGGTAGAGCATCCCACACAAACGAATGCTCCACATGCGGGTTTCACATGCCACCAACTCCACATTCACAGGCAACTTCAGCGCCACAGCCGTTTTCAGATAGCCCTCAATGCAAAGGCTCTAGATGCAAATATTGGTGTGAGAGCTAATTCAATCAAGGAAACAATGCATGTTGGTGAAAGGCATATTGAAGAAGGATCAGCCGAGTGGTTCTTGTGAGAGAACAACTCCATTTAGCTCACTAACTTCACACACCATCAGGCTTCCAAGCAGCTCTCAAGGAAACTCAGTTTTCACACTCTATGCTTAGTGCCCTTTGAGTGCCTAGGACTGAAATGAAGCTTGGTGAGCATCCCACACAAACGAATGCTCCACATGCGGGTTTCACATGCCACCAACTCCACATTCACAGGCAACTTCAGCACCACAGCCGTTTTCAGATAGCCCTCAATGCAAAGGCTCTAGACGCAAATATTGGTGTGAGAGCTAATTCAATCAAGGAAACACTGCATGTTGGTGAAGGGCATATTGAAGAAGGATCAGCCGAGTGGTTCTTGTGGGAGAACAACTCCATTTGGCTCACTAACTTCACACACCATCAGGCTTCCACGCAGCTCTCAAGGAAACTCAGTTTTCACACTCTATGCTTAGTGCCCTTTGAGTACATTATCTAGGAATGAACCTGGTAGAGCATCCCACACAAACGAATGCTCCACATGCGGTTTTCACATGCCACCAACTCCACATTCACAGGCAACTTCAGCGCCACAGCCGTTTTCAGATAGCCCTCAATGCAAAGGCTCTAGACGCAAATATTGGTGTGAGAGATAATTCAATCAAGGAAACACTTTATGTGGGTGAAGGGCATTTTGAAGAAGGATCAGCCGAGTGGTTCTTGTGGGAGAACAACTCCATTTGGCTCACTGACTTCACACACCATCAGGCTTCCAAGCAGCTCTCAAGGAAACTCAGTTTTCACACGCGATGCTTAGTGCCCTTTGAGTGCATTATCTAGAAATGAACCTGGTAGAGCATCCCACACAAACGAATGCTCCACATGCGGGTTTCACATGCCACCAACTCCACATTCACAGGCAACTTCAGCGCCACAGCCGTTTTCAGATAGCCCTCAATGTAAAGGCTCTAGACGCAAATATTTGTGTGAGAGCTAATTCATTCAAGGAAACACTGCATGTTGGTGAAGGGCATATTGAAGAAGGATCAGCCGAGTGGTTCTTGTGGGAGAACAACTCCATTTGGCTCACTAACTTCACATACCATCAGGCTTCCAAGCAGCTCTCAAGGAAACTCAGTTTTCACACTCTATGCTTAGTGCCCTTAGAGTGCCTAGGACTGAAATGAAGCTTGGTAGAGCATCCCACACAAATCAATGCTCCACATGCGGGTTTCACATGCCACCAACTCCACATTCTCAGGCAACTTCAGCACCACAGCTGTTTTCAGATAGCCCTCAATGCAAAGTCTCTAGACGCAAATATTGGTGTGAGAGCTAATTCAATCAAGGAAACACTGCATGTTGGTGAAGGGCATATTGAAGAAGGATCAGCCGAGTGGTTCTTGTGAGAGAACAACTCCATTTGGCTCACTAACTTCACACACCATCAGGCTTCCAAGCAGCTCTCAAGGAAACTCAGTTTTCACACTCTATGCTTAGTGCCCTTTGAGTGCAGTATCTAGGAATGAACCTGGTAGAGCATCCCACACAAACGAATGCTGCACATGCGGGTTTCACATGCCACCAACTCCACATTCACAGGCAACTTCAGCGCCACAGCCGTTTTCAGATAGCCCTCAATGCAAAGGCTCTAGATGCAAATATTGGTGTGAGAGCTAATTCAATCAAGGAAACAATGCATGTTGGTGAAAGGCATATTGAAGAAGGATCAGCCGAGTGGTTCTTGTGAGAGAACAACTCCATTTGGCTCACTAACTTCACACACCATCAGGCTTCTAAGCAGCTCTCAAGGAAACTTAGTTTTCACACTCTATGCTTAGTGCCCTTTGAGTGCCTTGAACTGGAATGATCCTTCGTGAGCATCCCACACAAACGAATGCTCCACATGCGGGTTTCACATGCCACCAACTCCACATTCACAGGCAACTTCAGCGCCACAGCCATTTTCAGATAGCCCTCAATGCAAAGGCTCTAGACGCAAATATTGGTGTGAGAGCTAATTCAATCAAGGAAACACTGCATGTTGGTGAAGGGCATATTGAAGAAGGATCAGCCGAGTGGTTCTTGTGGGAGAACAACTCCATTCGGCTCACTAAATTCACATACCATCAGGCTTCCAAGCAGCTCTCAAGGAAACTCAGTTTTCACACTCTATGCTTAGTGCCCTTTGAGTGCCTAGGACTGAAATGAAGCTTGGTGAGCATCCCACACAAACGAATGCTCCACATGCGGGTTTCACATGCCACCAACTCCACATTCACAGGCAACTTCAGCGCCACAGCCATTTTCGGATAGCCCTCAATGCAAAGGCTCTAGATGCAAATATTGGTGTGAGAGCTAATTCAATCAAGGAAACACTGCATGTTGGTGAAGGGCATATTGAAGAATGATCAGCCGAGTGGTTGTTGTGGGAGAACAACTCCATTTGGCTCACTAAATTCACATACCATCAGGCTTCCAAGCAGCTCTCAAGGAAACTCAGTTTTCACACTCTATGCTTAGTGCCCTTTGAGTGCCTAGGACTGAAATGAAGCTTGGTGAGCATCCCACACAAACGAATGCTCCACATGCGGGTTTCACATGCCACCAACTCCACATTCACAGGCAACTTCAGCGCCACAGCCGTTTTCAGATAGCCCTCAATGCAATGGTTATGGACGCAAATATTGGTGTGAGAGCTAATTCAATCAAGGAAACACTTTATGTGGGTGAAGGGCATATTGAAGAAGGATTAGCCGAGTGGTTCTTGTGGGAGAACAACTCCATTTGGCTCACTGACTTCACACACCATCAGGCTTCCAAGCAGCTCTCAAGGAAACTCAGTTTTCACACTCTATGCTTAGTGCCCTTTGAGTGCCTAGGACTGAAATGAAGCTTGGTGAGCATCCGACACAAACGAATGCTCCACATGCGGGTTTCACATGACACCAACTCCACATTCACAGGCAACTTCAGCGCCACAGCCGTTTTCAGATAGCCCTCAATGCAAAGGCTCTAGACGCAAATATTGGTGTGAGAGCTAGTTGAATCAAGGAAACACTGCATGTTGGTGAAGGGCATATTGAAGAAGGATCAGCCGAGTGGTTCTTGTGGGAGAACAACTCCATTTGGTTCACTAACTTCACACACCATCAGGCTTCCAAGCAGCTCTCAAGGAAACTCAGTTTTCACACTCTATGCTTAGTGCCCTTTGAGTGCCTAGGACTGAAATGAAGCTTGGTGAGCATCCCACACAAACGAATGCTCCACATGCGGGTTTCACATGCCACCAACTCCACATTCACAGGCAACTTCAGCGCCACAGCCGTTTTCAGATAGCCCTCAATGCAAAGGCTCTAGACGCAAATATTGGTGTGAGAGCTAATTCAATCAAGGAAACACTTTATGTGGGTGAAGGGCATATTGAAGAAGGATTAGCCGAGTGGTTCTTGTGGGAGAACAACTCCATTTGGCTCACTGACTTCACACACCATCAGGCTTCCAAGCAGCTCTCAAGGAAACTCAGTTTTCACACTCTATGCTTAGTGCCCTTTGAGTGCCTAGGACTGAAATGAAGCTTGGTGAGCATCCCACACAAACGAATGCTCCACATGCGGGTTTCACATGACACCAACTCCACATTCTCAGGCAACTTCAGCACCACAGCTGTTTTCAGATAGCCCTCAATGCAAAGTCTCTAGACGCAAATATTGGTGTGAGAGCTAATTCAATCAAGGAAACACTGCATGTTGGTGAAGGGCATATTGAAGAAGGATCAGCCGAGTGGTTCTTGTGAGAGAACAACTCCATTTGGCTCACTAACTTCACACACCATCAGGCTTCCAAGCAGCTCTCAAGGAAACTCAGTTTTCACACTCTATGCTTAGTGCCCTTTGAGTGCATTATCTAGGAATGAACCTGGTAGAGCATCCCACACAAACGAATGCTGCACATGCGGGTTTCACATGCCACCAACTCCACATTCACAGGCAACTTCAGCGCCACAGCCGTTTTCAGATAGCCCTCAATGCAAAGGCTCTAGATGCAAATATTGGTGTGAGAGCTAATTCAATCAAGGAAACAATGCATGTTGGTGAAAGGCATATTGAAGAAGGATCAGCCGAGTGGTTCTTGTGAGAGAACAACTCCATTTGGCTCACTAACTTCACACACCATCAGGCTTCTAAGCAGCTCTCAAGGAAACTTAGTTTTCACACTCTATGCTTAGTGCCCTTTGAGTGCCTTGAACTGGAATGATCCTTCGTGAGCATCCCACACAAACGAATGCTCCACATGCGGGTTTCACATGCCACCAACTCCACATTCACAGGCAACTTCAGCGCCACAGCCATTTTCGGATAGCCCTCAATGCAAAGGCTCTAGATGCAAATATTTGTGTGAGAGCTAATTCAATCAAGGAAACACTGCATGTTGGTGAAGGGCATATTGAAGAATGATCAGCCGAGTGGTTGTTGTGGGAGAACAACTCCATTTGGCTCACTAAATTCACATACCATCAGGCTTCCAAGCAGCTCTCAAGGAAACTCAGTTTTCACACTCTATGCTTAGTGCCCTTTGAGTGCCTAGGACTGAAATGAAGCTTGGTGAGCATCCCACACAAACGAATGCTCCACATGCGGGTTTCACATGCCACCAACTCCACATTCACAGGCAACTTCAGCGCCACAGCCATTTTCGGATAGCCCTCAATGCAAAGGCTCTAGACGCAAATATTGGTGTGAGAGCTAATTCAATCAAGGAAACACTTTATGTGGGTGAAGGGCATATTGAAGAAAGATTAGCCGAGTGGTTCTTGTGGGAGAACAACTCCATTTGGCTCACTGACTTCACACACCATCAGGCTTTCAAGCAGCTCTCAAGGAAGCTCAGTTTTCACACTCTATGCCTAATGCCCTTTGAGTGCCTAGGACTGAAATGATGCTTGGTGAGCATCCCACACAAACGAATGCTCCACATGCGGGTTTCACATGCCACCAACTCCACATTCACAGGCAACTTCAGCGCCACAGCCATTTTCAGATAGCCCTCAATGCAAAGGCTCTAGACGCAAATATTGGTGTGAGAGCTAATTCAATCAAGGAAACACTGCATGTTGGTGAAGGGCATATTGAAGAAGGATCAGCCGAGTGGTTGTTGTGGGAGAACAACTCCATTTGGCTCACTAACTTCACACACCATCAGGCTTCCAAGCAGCTCTCAAGGAAACTCAGTTTTCACACTCTATGCTTAGTGCCCTTTGAGTGCATTATCTAGGAATGAACCTGGTAGAGCATCCCACACAAACGAATGATCCACATGCGGGTTTCACATGCCACCAAATCCACATTCTCAGGCAACTTCAGCACCACAGCCGTTTTCAGATAGCCCTCAATGCAAAGGCTCTAGACGCAAATATTGGTGTGAGAGCTAATTCAATCAAGGAAACACTGCATGTTGGTGAAGGGCATATTGAAGAAGGATCAGCCGAGTGGTTCTTGTGAGAGAACAACTCCATTTGGCTCACTAACTTCACACACCATCAGGCTTCCAAGCAGCTCTCAAGGAAACTCAGTTTTCACACTCTATGCTTAGTGCCCTTTTAGTGCATTATCTAGGAATGAACCTGGTAGAGCATCCCACACAAACGAATGCTCCACATGCGGGTTTCACATGCCACCAACTCCACATTCACAGGCAACTTCAGCGCCACAGCCATTTTCGGATAGCCCTCAATGCAAAGGCTCTAGATGCAAATATTTGTGTGAGAGCTAATTCAATCAAGGAAACACTGCATGTTGGTGAAGGGCATATTGAAGAATGATCAGCCGAGTGGTTGTTGTGGGAGAACAACTCCATTTGGCTCACTAAATTCACATACCATCAGGCTTCCAAGCAGCTCTCAAGGAAACTCAGTTTTCACACTCTATGCTTAGTGCCCTTTGAGTGCCTAGGACTGAAATGAAGCTTGGTGAGCATCCCACACAAACGAATGCTCCACATGCGGGTTTCACATGCCACCAACTCCACATTCACAGGCAACTTCAGCGCCACAGCCATTTTCGGATAGCCCTCAATGCAAAGGCTCTAGATGCAAATATTGGTGTGAGAGCTAATTCAATCAAGGAAACACTGCATGTTGGTGAAGGGCATATTGAAGAATGATCAGCCGAGTGGTTGTTGTGGGAGAACAACTCCATTTGGCTCACTAAATTCACATACCATCAGGCTTCCAAGCAGCTCTCAAGGAAACTCAGTTTTCACACTCTATGCTTAGTGCCCTTTGAGTGCCTAGGACTGAAATGAAGCTTGGTGAGCATCCCACACAAACGAATGCTCCACATGCGGGTTTCACATGCCACCAACTCCACATTCACAGGCAACTTCAGCGCCACAGCCGTTTTCAGATAGCCCTCAATGCAATGGTTATGGACGCAAATATTGGTGTGAGAGCTAATTCAATCAAGGAAACACTTTATGTGGGTGAAGGGCATATTGAAGAAGGATTAGCCGAGTGGTTCTTGTGGGAGAACAACTCCATTTGGCTCACTGACTTCACACACCATCAGGCTTCCAAGCAGCTCTCAAGGAAACTCAGTTTTCACACTCTATGCTTAGTGCCCTTTGAGTGCCTAGGACTGAAATGAAGCTTGGTGAGCATCCGACACAAACGAATGCTCCACATGCGGGTTTCACATGACACCAACTCCACATTCACAGGCAACTTCAGCGCCACAGCCGTTTTCAGATAGCCCTCAATGCAAAGGCTCTAGACGCAAATATTGGTGTGAGAGCTAGTTGAATCAAGGAAACACTGCATGTTGGTGAAGGGCATATTGAAGAAGGATCAGCCGAGTGGTTCTTGTGGGAGAACAACTCCATTTGGTTCACTAACTTCACACACCATCAGGCTTCCAAGCAGCTCTCAAGGAAACTCAGTTTTCACACTCTATGCTTAGTGCCCTTTGAGTGCCTAGGACTGAAATGAAGCTTGGTGAGCATCCCACACAAACGAATGCTCCACATGCGGGTTTCACATGCCACCAACTCCACATTCACAGGCAACTTCAGCGCCACAGCCGTTTTCAGATAGCCCTCAATGCAAAGGCTCTAGACGCAAATATTGGTGTGAGAGCTAATTCAATCAAGGAAACACTTTATGTGGGTGAAGGGCATATTGAAGAAGGATTAGCCGAGTGGTTCTTGTGGGAGAACAACTCCATTTGGCTCACTGACTTCACACACCATCAGGCTTCCAAGCAGCTCTCAAGGAAACTCAGTTTTCACACTCTATGCTTAGTGCCCTTTGAGTGCCTAGGACTGAAATGAAGCTTGGTGAGCATCCCACACAAACGAATGCTCCACATGCGGGTTTCACATGACACCAACTCCACATTCTCAGGCAACTTCAGCACCACAGCTGTTTTCAGATAGCCCTCAATGCAAAGTCTCTAGACGCAAATATTGGTGTGAGAGCTAATTCAATCAAGGAAACACTGCATGTTGGTGAAGGGCATATTGAAGAAGGATCAGCCGAGTGGTTCTTGTGAGAGAACAACTCCATTTGGCTCACTAACTTCACACACCATCAGGCTTCCAAGCAGCTCTCAAGGAAACTCAGTTTTCACACTCTATGCTTAGTGCCCTTTGAGTGCATTATCTAGGAATGAACCTGGTAGAGCATCCCACACAAACGAATGCTGCACATGCGGGTTTCACATGCCACCAACTCCACATTCACAGGCAACTTCAGCGCCACAGCCGTTTTCAGATAGCCCTCAATGCAAAGGCTCTAGATGCAAATATTGGTGTGAGAGCTAATTCAATCAAGGAAACAATGCATGTTGGTGAAAGGCATATTGAAGAAGGATCAGCCGAGTGGTTCTTGTGAGAGAACAACTCCATTTGGCTCACTAACTTCACACACCATCAGGCTTCTAAGCAGCTCTCAAGGAAACTTAGTTTTCACACTCTATGCTTAGTGCCCTTTGAGTGCCTTGAACTGGAATGATCCTTCGTGAGCATCCCACACAAACGAATGCTCCACATGCGGGTTTCACATGCCACCAACTCCACATTCACAGGCAACTTCAGCGCCACAGCCATTTTCGGATAGCCCTCAATGCAAAGGCTCTAGATGCAAATATTTGTGTGAGAGCTAATTCAATCAAGGAAACACTGCATGTTGGTGAAGGGCATATTGAAGAATGATCAGCCGAGTGGTTGTTGTGGGAGAACAACTCCATTTGGCTCACTAAATTCACATACCATCAGGCTTCCAAGCAGCTCTCAAGGAAACTCAGTTTTCACACTCTATGCTTAGTGCCCTTTGAGTGCCTAGGACTGAAATGAAGCTTGGTGAGCATCCCACACAAACGAATGCTCCACATGCGGGTTTCACATGCCACCAACTCCACATTCACAGGCAACTTCAGCGCCACAGCCATTTTCGGATAGCCCTCAATGCAAAGGCTCTAGACGCAAATATTGGTGTGAGAGCTAATTCAATCAAGGAAACACTTTATGTGGGTGAAGGGCATATTGAAGAAAGATTAGCCGAGTGGTTCTTGTGGGAGAACAACTCCATTTGGCTCACTGACTTCACACACCATCAGGCTTTCAAGCAGCTCTCAAGGAAGCTCAGTTTTCACACTCTATGCCTAATGCCCTTTGAGTGCCTAGGACTGAAATGATGCTTGGTGAGCATCCGACACAAACGAATGCTCCACATGCGGGTTTCACATGCCACCAACTCCACATTCACAGGCAACTTCAGCGCCACAGCCATTTTCAGATAGCCCTCAATGCAAAGGCTCTAGACGCAAATATTGGTGTGAGAGCTAATTCAATCAAGGAAACACTGCATGTTGGTGAAGGGCATATTGAAGAAGGATCAGCCGAGTGGTTGTTGTGGGAGAACAACTCCATTTGGCTCACTAACTTCACACACCATCAGGCTTCCAAGCAGCTCTCAAGGAAACTCAGTTTTCACACTCTATGCTTAGTGCCCTTTGAGTGCATTATCTAGGAATGAACCTGGTAGAGCATCCCACACAAACGAATGATCCACATGCGGGTTTCACATGCCACCAAATCCACATTCTCAGGCAACTTCAGCACCACAGCCGTTTTCAGATAGCCCTCAATGCAAAGGCTCTAGACGCAAATATTGGTGTGAGAGCTAATTCAATCAAGGAAACACTGCATGTTGGTGAAGGGCATATTGAAGAAGGATCAGCCGAGTGGTTCTTGTGAGAGAACAACTCCATTTGGCTCACTAACTTCACACACCATCAGGCTTCCAAGCAGCTCTCAAGAAAACTCAGTTTTCACACTCTATGCTTAGTGCCCTTTTAGTGCATTATCTAGGAATGAACCTGGTAGAGCATCCCACACAAACGAATGCTCCACATGCGGGTTTCACATGCCACCAACTCCACATTCACAGGCAACTTCAGCGCCACAGCCGTTTTCAGATAGCCCTCAATGCAAAGGCTCTAGATGCAAATATTGGTGTGAGAGCTAATTCAATCAAGGAAACAATGCATGTTGGTGAAAGGCATATTGAAGAAGGATCAGCCGAGTGGTTCTTGTGAGAGAACAACTCCATTTAGCTCACTAACTTCACACACCATCAGGCTTCCAAACAGCTCTCAAGGAAACTTAGTTTTCACACTCTATGCTTAGTGCCCTTTGAGTGCCTTGAACTGGAATGATCCTTCGTGAGCATCCCACACAAACGAATGCTCCACATGCGGGTTTCACATGCCACCAACTCCACATTCTCAGGCAACTTCAGCGCCACAGCCGTTTTCAGATAGCCCTCAATGCAAAGGCTCTAGACGCAAATATTGGTGTGAGAGCTAATTCAATCAAGGAAACACTTTATGTGGGTGAAGGGCATATTGAAGAAGGATCAGCCGAGTGGTTGTTGTGGGAGAACAACTCCATTTGGTTCACTAACTTCACACACCATCAGGCTTCCAA